>NC_137501.1:4757500-4780000 GCF_041902795.1 Electrophorus electricus
TTCCTTTTCTGCAAAGCGGCTTTGCTTCAAAGTGTGGCTGCCTCTGTGTAGTATAAACCCACAGGATTTGGCCAGTTAATCCTATTTGTATAGGGAATGAGATTTGTAAAGTTTGTAAAGAACACATAAACACACGTACATTGTAGGCTGGAGATCTGCATTTCTGATCGTAAAGGAAGAGGTGGGGTTTGTGGCGAACGAGACCCTTTTTGCTGCCAGACCAACTCTTTTGGGCTGCGTGTGTAAGCATGCGGGAGAGATTTCCATCGCAGTAAACTGCTGACTGATAAGTAGGTGCTTCATTGGTGCCCAGTGTCCTGCAGAAGTCAATTAGTGGCTCTCACGCTGCCGAGCCTTGATTAGAGCCGGCGCAGGGCAGCTTGGGGCAGGCTCTCTTTCTTCCCATTACTTCTTGGTCAAGAGTGACCTTGAGGGTGACGTGGGATGCTTTAATGTGTGCATGATTTCCTGAGTTTAGTTTTAAAATACTTTGTCCTGCTCGGAAATGTGGCGGGTTGACTGGCTTCGAGGCAGTGGTGTGCTATTCCTTGCTATCCCTGAGCTGCTGTTCTAAATCAGTAATTATTAATTCACATTAATAATCATCAACTATAATGCCAGACTTAACATTTTCAAAAATAAGGCAAACACTCCAGCTATTACCACCCTGCTAAATTAAATGAATAATTCACAGAAGGTGCGGATGTGCTGATATCCAGAATTCTCCTGTAGTGAGAATTCTCCTGTAGTATTCTCTTTAATGTAGGAACATTTACATTGCCTTCAGTCTCTTTCTGACAATCTTGGTGGTGATGTAATAAAACTCTTCATGAGAACACTGACAATTGCATTTTGATTTCTTTTTCATTGTGCTGCTGATAGTGTTGATAGTGCAGCCGAGAGTCTGCGCTGACACCTAATGTAGCACTGTAAAATCTGACTGTGCTGACTCGTCTCCTGGGTTGAGACAATCTGTCACTTTAGCACTTCTAACCAAGGGCCAGTGGGATGGGAGCCGCTGCATTGGACATGGTGTAGCTGCACTGGAGGTCAGGGGGTATAGCTGTGTTGGAGGTGGGGAGGTGTAGCTGTGTTGGAGGTGGTGGGGATGTAGCTGTGTTGGAGGTGGAGAGGTGTAGCTGCGATGGAGGTAGGGCGGTGTAGCTGTGTTGGAGGTGGGGGGGTTTAGCTGCATTGGCGGTGGAGAGGTGGAGCTGTGTTGGAGGTGGGGGGGTTCAGCTGCATTGGCGGTGGAGAGGTGGAGCTGTGTTGGAGGTGGAGCTGCGACGGAGGTGGAGGGGCTACAGAGGAGACGTAGGTGACTTTCTGGACCACAGTGCTAATGGCTGCTGATGAGAGCACAGGGGTGTAGGCGCAGAGCTGTCAGGCCTGGCCCCTCTCCAACCATCTGTCAGAGAGGAAGGAGACAGTTTTCTCTCTCTCTCTCTCTCTCTCTCTCTCTCTCTCTCTCTCTCTCTCTCTCTCTCTCTCTCTCTCTCGCACCGCCAAACCTGATAGATGCTGCTTATCTGCCCTGACAGAAGGCTACCTAATGACTTCTCAATACAAAGTGCCACAACAGGCCCAGTGAGCATTCATTTGTCTTCCCTCTTTCCTCTCTTCTCTCACGCACTTTTGATAAATGCTCCAGTTTTTTTCTTCATCTGGATCTGTCACTCTTCCAGGTGTCACATTCTGTAAATCCAGTGCTGTCCTCTCTCTCTCTCTCTCTCTCTCTCTCTCTCTCTCTCTCTCTCTCTCTCTCTCTCTCTCTCTCTCCCAGAAAGGGGGCTCGGCATATCTAAATGGGAAGCTGAGGGTGGGACAGGTGATTCTGGAGGTAAACGGGATGCCCCTGAAGGGCATGGAACATCGAGATGCCACACGCCTCATTTCCGATGCTTTCAAGACCAAAGAGAAAGACCACATCGACTTCCTGATCGTCGAGTTCAACGGTGCTCTGTAAGAGGTGACCGAGAAAAGCTGCACTTGAGCCAAGAAGGTGAAGAGACCTTGCACTTTATCGAACTTGAGCGAAGGAATTCTGGGTACGAATGTGTGCAGCATGACTCAGTGTCAGTGGGATTAGACCAAAACTGTCTTTCGACTTGTCAGATATTCCGCCCCCCCCGTGAAACAATGACTTCCAGGCACCCTTTTTAAGGTCGGAGTAACGACATCAGATGTCCCCAGTTGCCTTTCCATCGAGTGACTATGTTCTCATTAAGCTCCTCCTCCTCCCTGCTAGGAGCTGACGTACGCCCCAAAGGGCCACCCTGGCGCTGTATCTGGGCCACGGGGGTTTATGATGTTGGGTAATATGATGGGACAAATGAGGGGTTTTATATTGTCTCATGAGTGCAATCTTGATTCAGGCCATGCGTTCAAGGACATCCCACACTCACACTGCTGCCTGGCACTCGCCAGAGCCTTGTGCCGGTAATCCATTCCGCCTGAGCGCGATCGTTATTGGCGACTAGAGGTCCACCCCGATTCCCTCTCACTCCCATCATTTATGAGATGGTTAGGGGCTTATAGTGCTTTGGACACAGCTGTAGCCAAACAGAAAAAATATTCTAGGCTGAAGAAAAGCTGCATGAGACTGTTTCCAGAGTGTATGGTTCGCTGGCACACTTCAACTCATCCACCATCACCTGTAACCTGACACAGTTTAACAGAGGATACTAAGAGATTCATTCAGTGCCCTGTATTTTAGCGACAAGGAACAGTAGGATATTGTAATAAGAAGGAGTGTTGTTTTGTTTCCTTTCATTTTCTGCAGCTATTTGAGAGTGCCACATTTGAGTTGTTTTAACGATGTAGCCGCTTAGTTTTGCAAAGGCGAGGTTTTGGCGAAGGGAACTAGAGATGCAGGGGAGTTGCACCAAACCAATGGCTCTTTATCCACCAGTTTAGGGCGAGACATGGGGGAGAACAGAACGAGTCATTCACCAGCTTAGGGCGAGACATGGGGGAGAACAGAACGAGTTATCCACCAGCTTGGGGAGAGACATGGGGGAGAACAGAACGAGTTATCCACCAGCTTGGGGAGAGACATGGGGGAGAACAGAACGAGTTATCCACCAGCTTGGGGAGAGACATGGGGGAGAACAGAACGAGTTATCCACCAGCTTGGGGAGAGACATGGGGGAGAACAGAACGAGTTATCCACCAGCTTGGGGAGAGACATGGGGGAGAACAGAACGAGTTATCCACCAGCTTAGGGAGAGACATGGGGGAGAACAGAACGAGTTATCCACCAGCTTAGGGAGAGACATAGGGGAGAACAGAATGAGTCCAGGCTGAGAGTGGCTCAAGCCTCCTGTTCCTCACCGCTCTTCATCGCTCTTTTCTTATTTGTAACAGTGGCTGCATTGTTGGTTAGCCTCAAAGGCATTGTGGGGTTTAGGTCATGATGCTCAAAGCAATGACAGACCTGTTTTAAGAATGTCCTGTGATGAGATGTTTAGACTGATGTGATATTGACATATTTATTGGTATTTTTGAGATAAACAAATATCATTCAGTAATATGCAGTTCTTATTTGTTTATCTAAATGCATCTAATAACCCCCAAAAGGCTCTATGTAACATACAGAGCATTACTGTAAATATGAATATATTAAAGCTGTATATATTGGTAAATATATTTTATTTAACTATTATTGATTTGTAAATGCAGTCATGAGCTCATGATTTCAGTAACTTTATCAATGATATAATGACCTTTATTCCTGTATGTACTCAAAACCTTACCTTATAGGGTAGATGAACTTTAATACAGTGCAGTCTGTAGGTGATGTTCTGCTTCTCTGCAATGTCTGAGCCAAGAAAGTCACTGGAAGAGTTGACAGTTCTCAGCGCTGTTTGAGATGAAAATGGGAAATCTGGCTTAAGAGCTTTCAGCTCAAGTTACTGATTTGAACAAAGCAGCCCATTAATTGTGTAATTAGAGACTGACTCAGCATTTTGCTGTTGTTGCTTGTAATATTTATGGTTCATGCTACTTTGAAAACATGAATTAAAGATTTAGTAACTTAAGTTTTGTTTTTGCTTGTCTATCCAAAAATATAAATCCTGAACTTTTTTTTCTGCTTTTCTAGAATGATCACGGTAAAGCACCCACTGTGCAATTAAAGAACTTCTTTTGGTGACTATCCAGAGATGATCCCTACCACTTGTGGTATTGCTGAGTTTTGAATGGCTTAATAGCGCCCCCTTGTGTCTATCCTATGGAGACAATGACTTCCAAGCCAAAGCGTTTTAAAAATCTCATCTTTTCGCATGTCTCTGCCCTGAGCAACAGCAGTACAGCACACAGGGCACCTGATTGCACAGTAGTAAAACCCCTGAGCTTATCATCACCTCTGAAAGAATCATCTTTAGCCTCTGGTTTATGAGGCCCTAATTAGTCAAAGTTCGTTCTGTTGCTTGAGAGGTCCCAATTTAACATGGATGTTGTGTTTAATGATGAATGCCAATTTATGAATTTATGGAACAATTTTAGGGTTCGTGATACTACTACTACTACTATTACTAATAATAATAATAATAATAATATTTGTGTATAGCACTTTTTAAACAAGATTCACACAGTGCTTTATAATAGGGTACAGTAGAGAAACTATGATACTAATAAGAGTTATTTTGTACAGAGACCATTTTATTAGTTAGTTATTTGATAACATTATTATAACATTCAGAAAATGAGATGTTTGTTTCACAATGTATTTTTCTATCATAATTGTGTTATAATTTACATTTCACTTTTCAGTCTAAATACTAGCTGACAAACACAACAATAATACAATGCATACTACTAATTACAAAAATACAATGACTAGTGAACATAACCCAGAACTAGTCTGAAAAGGAGCATTCAGGTAACAGCTCAAAGGACACGTGTGCTTTGGAGAGAAGGGTTCAGCTGTGAGCTAGGTAGTTAACTCCTGACAGGCAATCCACAATTCAACACCTGTGAACACATGATGGGTAATGTAGTCTGCTGAAAATTGTTACTGATCTTAAATCTTTTTAAAACCTCTTAAGACATTGGGAGAAGTAAAAAGAGGTTTATTTGCAGTATATCTCAACTCTGACATGCTTTGAAACTTTTTTTCTGTGATGAAAATCTGCTCACTGGACACTATTAATCATGGGCCTACGCTATCTGAGGCAGTGGGTCAGCCTGCTAAAAACACAGCTCTTTCTGTTTGTGTGCCATTCATTTAACAGCTACTCTACAAACAAGTGCTCTGACAATGTTACACACATACTTAGCATATTATTTTATATTACGCACTAATTATATGCACAGTGGCATCATCTATCTATGTTTACTACTTTCACAAATTCAACTTGCTAAAAAATTCTCTTTGTATTTCTGAAAATACTATAAATTAATACCAGTATAAATCTAATAGTCTAATATTCTTTTTTCACTATCACAAAATAGTAATACAATAATTCCACCACCCTGATTACCTTTAGCTGAACTTCTGAACTGAGGAGTGGATGGTGCCCATTAACGTCTTCTGAGCTCTGTAATGTGATGTTGAGCAGCATTTAAACTGGACACCAGCTTGCCTGATCAGTCTCTGAGGGCTTTGGAAATCAATTCCATGCCTCATTTTACACACCAAATGAGTGAACACTAACCTGAGGGTGACGTCAGAGCCGTGTCATGAGCGTCTGTCATGGTGCACTGAGTGACGGTGGAACCATGGGAAGGTCTGGGGGTATGAAACACTGTGCTCAGATCAGGTGAGTATAGATGACACTGCTCCTCTCAGTATGAAACACTGTGCTCAGATCAGGTGAGTATAGATGACACTGCTCCTCTCAGTATGAAACACTGTGCTCAGATCAGGCGAGTATAGATGACACTGCTCCTCTCACCCATGCTCATAACGGTGGCCTGTAGAATACTCATGGGTGCAGCTACCGAAAAAAAAACACCCTTTTCTACTAAACTGAAATGTCAGAGCAGAAAGGTTCGAAAGGGCTCGTTCTGGATGCTGGTATCTACTTGTGACACCAGCAGGCAGAGAGGGGGAGAGACACAACGGGGCTCTTCTGCTTGTGATGGATGGAGGCCCCGCTCAGGTAGAGCAGTGGCTGGGGGAAGGCTCTCTCATTCTCTCCCTCTTTCTTAGCACTCAGTTATCAGCGCTGACCCGGTCCTCCGGAGCAGCACTGGGATCCAGAAAGTCCTGGTGCTGGAGGTCCTTCAGGTACTTTGTGGGGGTGATGGTGTGCGTGGAGCCTGTGAAGGTCAACAGTTTATGTCACACCCACTTCCTGCTTTTGACATCTTCATTAGCCATAAAGTGCCACATTTAGTTGGTAATGCTTTAACTCCAATTACATATGCTCAGAAAATGTAGCCTTGTTCATCTTCAAAGCAATTTGTACGGTGTGCATCTCAAATGGATCTAAAAGCCCAGTGCACACCGAAATGTGAAGGAGCTACCTTCCTCTGCCTCGCATAATTTTCTTCTGTACAAGCAAAGTGCTCGTTACCCACAGACGTTTTTCCGAAAAGTCAATATTGATATATGCATCTTCAAAATGACAGGAAATTATAGCTCATTCCACGTCCGACATGCTGCCCGTGGAAAGGGGAAGACTAAACTGCAGCACTCTGCTTAATTGCCAGCCAATAAAGGTCTGAGCCAGAGCAATGCTTCTCATGCCCAGACACGTGCCCTGCCGTTCCGTGCTCTACACGGCCACGCCAACAGAGTCGAGGCAGAGGAGTCGTGCTTTTGGACTCTCTATGTCTGCACAGATGTCCAGAGGAAGCAAACTAAGAGAGAGGATGAAGCAGGCTGCTCCGGTATGTGCTGTGGCTTGGCATTGTGATGCGTGAAAGAGAAAGCATGGCGCCATTTGCGACAGCTAAGTACGCGCAGCACACAGGTCAGCAGCAGTTTGGACCCCGGCTCACCAATGATGGCCTCCCATTTGCCGTTGGCCTGCGTGACCTCATAGGCGCAACGCATCTCGCTGTAGGCCACGCCCCCGACGATGAAGACGATGACTCGGGGGCCGCTTCGCATTTCCCCCAGGTTCTTGTTCTTGTGCCAGTTTCCATAGCGAGCACTACAGGAAGGAGAGGGGAATGTCAGTGAGTGTGTGTGTGTGTGTGTGTGTGTGTGTGTGTGTGTGTGTGTGTGTGTGTGTGTGTGTGTGTGTGTGTGAGAGAGAGAGAGCTGGTGTTACCTGGTAGCTGTGGTGTTTTTGGAGGAAGGTGTGCGGGTAGAAATGTATGGGTATTGTTTTGGATCCAGTTTGTCTTCAACAATGTCCTGTAATAATGTAAATACAGAACAGAAACGACATTCAGAAATCGACGAATGATGAAGATGAACATTTACACTTATTTATTTTATTCAAAGAAACTTACAACTAAAGTATATCTTAAAAAAAAGTATGCCAGTGGTAAAGAAATCAGTTTTGCTCCATGTGTCTTTAGTCCATGTTTGCAGGGTGAGGTACTAGCCTCCATGAGGCCCTTAACCAGAGGCGTCCATCTGGAGAGCTGGTAGGTCTGCTCACTGATTCTTTCTTTGCGATCAGCTTTCTTCTTGCGTGCTGTGACTTGCTGAATAAGAAAGAGACGCAGTCATCTCAATACCTCTGCACACCACACAGTGCCAGGCTAAGGGGGGGGCGGGGTTAGACATACATGCACCATTCTAGACTACTGTGTGAGACATCGGCAGTTGAGTGACTGGGATAACGGGCTGTGAGTGAAGCCAGTGGGGGGGGGGGGGGTTAGTGAAGCAGGTCAGACTTGCCTCGGAGATGACTGGCAGACCCATGTGAGCCATGTTGGAGATGATGTCACTGTCCTCAGGAGGGATCTGTGCATGCTGAAGGAGCTTACACAGGTTCTCCTCCGTTACACCTACAACACACACACACACACACACACACACACACACACACACACAAGTGCAAGAATGAAAGGCATAAACACAAGAAAACAGAAAATAATTGTTTTAATTAATTGAATTTAGAATGATGAGGTATTGCCTGGGATACCTAAACTTAGATATTTATCTGCACACACTAAAGCCATACAGGACATTTGATTAGTAGCCTTGGAGCTGGAAGGCCTGACCGTTCTTGAGGAAGATGTAGAGGAGAATGATCCGGATTTTGTGAAAGATGGCTACGCTGGAGTCCAGGAGGATGGGCACAATAGCTCTCATTGGGTCTTTGATCTTCTCTCCTTCTGCATCTGTACCCATGGCCAGGTCCTGATAGAGATTAGAAGGTCAAAGGTTCACAGAAGGTCATCGGCATGACATGTAACAGGCCACATTACACTCAGTTCAATGTCAACTGAGTCGGATCAGTAAAAATCAATAACACATCAACAACTCCACAACTCCAACAAAAGTGTTAGTTTATTAAGATTTATCTAAGACGTACATTCTGCATGCACAAATTGGGTTTGAACAGTTGAGCAGACTGTAATTCATTACCAAAAAAACCCCAAATTTTCTAAATTGAAATTTTGGAGAGAGACATGCTTAATAATCAAATTCTTAGCTTGCTAATGAACATTTTGTCATGCAGCACATCTAGATCGATTGCAGGCTACAGTACCACAGTTATTATCTGAATGGTCATTTATCTCACGCTTGATGAGCAAGTCTTTTGATGTCCTTAAAAAGTATCCTTAAAAAGAGATGCAATCTCTGGATCATTAACTGTGGATTCTGAAGTGTTCAATTATAATATTAGCCACTCTTTTATTTGTAGGATGATAAATCAGTACCAAAGGAATTCTTTATAGGTCAGTTGTTTATGGGTCACACCAAAAATTGATTTGATTCAGATTTCTTTTGTTCATTCACTTTGTTAACTGACAAAAAAAACCCACTAACACTTCTATTTTTGAAAGCATTCTTAGTTTGTAGCATTTAAAGTCTAAAGTCCATCTCTTGTTCTAGTAATGTTTCAAACAGTTTCAGTGAAAAATTGCTTAATAAAGAATCATGTGTGTGTCTAAGTAACTCTGCCTGCCCTTGTGTATGATTGCGTGTCTGTGTGTGTGTGTTAGAGTGAGTGTAAGTAGGTTGTATCATTTTCTTTATATGGTTTATTCCACTATGCCAACATAATTCTTAAATTAATACCATCCATCTTAGAAACATCTTGGGCATGCCACGTTCTTTTAACCCCTTATATTGCAAGAACTCCACATTTATTATATTTACATGCCTTTCATATTGTCTAAATGTACGTAGGAAATAATCCACAGTAGGTACTGAATATGCAGTAGGATTATTAACTATACACGTGCGCATGTGTGTGTAGTTGTACCTGCTCCACCCGGCACAGCTTGTCCACTGCTGCCTGGTACTGTTTCATACAGTCCTCGGCCAGGTGGAGGTGAGTGGAGTACTGTGGAGGAGAAAGAGGCCGTCTCACACAACTGCACTGACATTGCAAAGTCCTCTCTCAGTACACAACACGGCTACCTTGGTCAGTTCTTTCTGATACTGAGGCATCTTCTTCAGCATTTGAGACAGCTCCTTTACGGTGGCCTGTGGGACACACACACACGTTAGGCGAAGCGTCAGGCGAAGCTTGGTGATGCGTCTCGACCAGAAGGAGGTGTAACACAAAGCTGTATAAGCAGGGGGCCTCTGAGTGAAGGAGGCACAGTAAGAGAACGGCAGCTGACGCACCTTCTCGCCAGCAGTCATCTTTTTGCTGGATGAGAAGTCCTTCAGCGATTTAGTTACAGCCCTACGAGGAAAAATGAAGAAGTGAGAACTGCTTTAAAAGTCATGCTGTGAATCTAACATGCAGATGCAAATCTACTGAGACATTCCTTTGCTGTCCACAGGTGTGTGCTATAGGATTGGTTTAATTCTACTTCAGGCTTGAGGTAATTGCCAAATCCGTGAGGCTGGAAAAAGAATCCTGGGGAAGACTGTTAATTATTGGACCTGAACCACCTGTCCCCCCGCCCACCACCACCACCTCGTGGGAGGGAACTGTCCTACGCCGGCTTGGGCCGGTAGTCACACGTACGTGGAGACCTCGGCGATGTGTTTGTGCCTCAGCGTGACCCACAGATCATCATCCTCGTCCAGCAGGACTTCCTTCATACGGGCGTCTCCCATTCCGCTAGTCTCATACCTGACACCCACAAATACACGCACACATGACTCCACATCAACACAGGCCTAAAAAGACTAACTGCTGTAATTCAGTTAGAATATCTGCAGTTACAGTGTCCTGGTCAGCTTGACAGCGCCCGGTCAGTGTCTGGTCAGGCACAGAGAGTTGGCTTACGTGTAGACATCGTTCTCAATGGGTAAAAGGTCATAGGCCATGGCCTGAAAGGTGAGCTCATGAAGCACTGGGGAGACTGGGTCAAACCCTCGGTCCAAAATCAAGAGCTGAGAGCGAGCTTTATCTGGACCCTGAAAACGGACACAGAGGACGGGTGGGGGGTACAAAATCATAAGGACACAAGGTGGAAAAAGAATCATTTTCTAATCCAAAATGGCGTGATGTGAAAGTGAAGGCCAGGACACAGCACTTTACTGACAGTGGAGTCGCTCACATAATGTGAAGGCCTTCTGTTGGAGGATAATGGACCATTCTGGCTCCCTGACTCACCTCCCCCATGGTAGGGTCATCGGCTTTGTAGCCATCCAGTTTGTCCTGCAGCATCTGAGCCAGGATCACGTTGTCTTTGTACTCTCTACAAACGCACACACACAAGAGGCTCAATCCTATGATTCAGTACAGTCACCACCATTTACTCACAGCTGTTTTTAGTGAAACAAAGGGGACCTCCTGCTGACATTTTGGGTCATGGTCCATGACACATCACTTTGTGTGTGTGTGTGTGTGCGCACACTTGTGTACGTGCATGTGAACGTCTGCTCGCACCCTCTGTATCTGATGGCGGGGTACTCCTTGAGCGTGGCACACAGGGTGGCTAGCTGCTCAGCCACACGCTCCAACATCTGGTTCTTCACATCAGTTTTGAAGGGGCTGTAGAAGTCCTGAAAGGCACCAGCTCTGTCCAGAGAGAACACCTGGCTCCGCCCAGACAGCAGGACGGCCAGTTGGAAATGTTTCGTCAATAAATTGTTTAACGTTTGAGAGACAGTCAGTTAGAGTGACTCAAATACTTTTTCAACAGTATTCTAGTTCAATTGTATCTTGAACTAGAACACTGTTAAAACACAGCATTTGAGTAAATTACAAAGCACTTTTGTAAGAGCATCTGCTAAATGCTGTAAATGTAAATAACTATAGAAAACACGTTTCCTTTGAAACAACCGCTACCATTTCACAGTGCAGGCAGGACTACAGGACAGCAAGACGACCATGACTGTGATGCAGTACATTAGCAGAAATAATAAGCTTAATAAAGCATATTAAGAGAGTGGCCCAGAGACAGTGACCGCACGAGATTTCAACCTGAAATCTCTGAAACACCGGTTGAGCACCAGAGCTGTTCGGGGAGGCCCATCTGTGTTCATTACGCACACTCCCTTTGTCTCCTGGATGTGCCTTAGGACACTCTTTAATCTTAAAGAATGCTGCATACCATTCTACTGAGCAGTAGGTCAGTCCAGCTTTCCAGCACACCCCTGCTCCCCTCTGCACAGAGCATTCTGTCTCATCACAGTAATATGGAGCCACTCCCGATCTCCAAGTTCTAATCTTCTAATATCCTGCAGCCTGTACCAATACGAGAACTCTGTGTAACTCTCTCATAAAACAATATCCTTTACCAATGGTTCTGTCTGTCCCTGGTCGCATGACCATAGCCTCTCCAACCGCCAAACAAGTTCCGCATGTCACACAATCCTGTCTTTCTCTCTGTGTCTCTTGTAATGTTTCTTGTGCCACATGCCACTCACACAACCCCAGTCTCATGCAGGATTATGGTTTGGTTAGGTTTGGTCTTTACAGCCCAGCCTGAGGTTAATTATAGAGGATAACAACAACAGAGGACTGGCAGCACAGCCATGGAGCATCTTAAAAACCTCCCCGGGGCATTCCATCATGGATTCACCACACTGTCCAAGTGCTCATCTGTGACTGAACATGTGACTGATCCAGAGTGACAGTGGTGAGTCTCGAAAGGTTTACAGTCAATTTGTGTCCATGCCTTTCCTGTGTGGTTCCTGGTTAAACTCAACATCAGGGTCTGTGTCTTCACTGTATGCTGGCAGGTGGTGAAGAAGATGCTAGATGAACCGTGCTTGCAGAAAACGCTGAACTGTGTATGAAATGTAATATTCCAGAGGAGTCAGGACGGAGTCAAGAGCAGTGTTTCATGTTGCTTGTCAGATGTCTAAAGAGGATCTTGAGGGATATGTTCAGGTGCTTAGACAATGGCACTGCTTTTGACAGAACATCATGAGCACATCAAATGCTTATTATGAGAATGTTCTAATCATAAGCATGCTACTGCTAGTGCTCAGGCGACATAGGAAGACAGTCAAGAATTATGCACATCTGCAGTCAAACAGGACTGAGGAGGTTTGCTACTCATCACCGCCTCGACTGACGCGCAGTCAGCATGACCCCCATACGATGCAGATATTTCAGCAGAGCACTGCATGCACCGAGCCACTGGTTCACTTTGTTCCTGATGTAATTCCACGTTTTATTGTTTTTTATAGTGTCCTGCAGTCTAATACTGAATTGCTTATGAAAAAGATAAAAAAGAAAAAGCTGCTGAAATATTCTGGGGCAAAAAAAAAAGAAATTGTACACCTCCCTTAAGGAGTTCAGAGATAAAACAGAAATGCAGCCTTTTTCATATTCAAAATCTTCTTCTAGGGATATTGAGAGTGCAGATTATGATGCTTTTGTTCCTACTGTCACAGACACAGCTCCAATAATAGCAAAAAAAGTCCAAATAAAAGTCCAAAAAAGACGGAGAAGTCAATTACAGTTAGCCATAAGCCTCTGAGATCGGCACAGACAGACTGCCTGGCAAAAGATGTTCAAAAGGACACTGTCTTTAAAAAAATGACTAATGCCCATGACATAGAAAATCAAATGATATTCCCATCATCCCACAGATAGCAGTGTTCTCTGCTATCTATGGGATGAAGGGAATATCAATGATGCCAGCTGTGATTGAGCAAATGGATTTGTATTATGAGAGGGGTGTAGAGAAGCTTCAGTCCCTCAGAGCAGTGAAGGAGTGCAAATTATGAGGCCTTTGAGGAACAGGCTGATGTCTCTTGTGTGTTGGTAAAAACTTGGTCAATTATATCAGGAACAAAGTGAACCAGTGGCTTGGTGCATGAAGTGCTCTGCTAAATATCTGTGCTGTATGGGGGCCATGCTGACTGCATGTCAGCTGAGGTGTTGAGGAGGTGTGTGTTGCATATAGCTGTTTATATATATATATGTTGTTTGTATGTATGTATATATATATATATATATATAATATATGTGTGTGTGTGTGTGTGTGTGTGTGTATTATTTATTTGTTTGTTTGTTTTTCTAGCAAACAAGCAGAGAACATATGATGGTGCCTGCCACTGTTGTGGTAATACGGGTCAGTGGGAACGTAAACGTAAAGGTTTGATGCAAAAAATAAAGCAAACTTAGGGAAGGCGGTGGAACTGTGGAATGTTTTCTTTTAGTTACAGTGCTCCTCCATAACTGATCATGTGACTGATGCTGAGTGGCAGTGCTGAGTACTCCAAAGGTTTATAGTCCACTCATCATCAGTGTAGACGCCGAGTCTCATGTTCTTGGCATTCAAAAAAAAAAAAAGCTTTCCAGTAGTACTCCCCCTTCTGCATCGTCCCTCCTTGGCCCCGCCCTCTCTTGACCCTCCTGGCCCATTCGCTACCTGCGCTTCTCAATATTCCTGTACCCAGGCACTGACCTGTGACTCATAGGGCAGAAAGGCGATGTTAATCTCTGTCAAAGTCTTCATCACTTTGGCTGCACGAGACTTGGTCAGCAGGTTGAACAAAGAATCTGGTATTGCTGAAAAAAACAAAAGCAAAACAAAGCAAGAAAATTGTCAGAATTAAAGGCTTGGGAGCCTGAAATACTCCTTAAACATATTCTCTTGCAGTCACTAGTGGATTGTTGAAGTCTTCTAGAAACACCAGAGTTGGTCAATGAATAATGACCCCTTAATGCAGGATTCACTAATAATCTTTCTGACTGTGCTGTATATTTGGAATCAATATATATGTAGTCATGAGCAGTCTGTGATGCATGTCACTGATGGGAAAGTTGGACAGCCAGTTCCGTGTTCCATGTTTTTTTAATGTAGTTTCACTGCTCCGCTCACTGGTTATGACTGATTGTAAAGTCATGGGGTCAGCTATGCAATAGCCTGCATTTGAGTTGAACACGTCTCGCAAGTAGCCTATAGTAACTCCTGATAACATGGCCAGTGGAAAGGGGAATGCCGAACACAACAAAAAGCTGGTATGTGAACACAGTGAAATGGGCATAGTAGATCACTGACTGAAATGAGCATAGTAGATCACTGACAGTGAAATGGGCATAGTAGATCACTGACCGTGAAATGAGCATAGTAGATCACTGACTGAAATGAGCATAGTAGATCACTGACTGAAATGAGCATAGTAGATCACTGACAGTGAAATGGGCATAGTAGATCACTGACCGTGAAATGAGCATAGTAGATCACTGACTGAAATGAGCATAGTAGATCACTGACTGAAATGAGCATAGTAGATCACTGACAGTGAAATGAGCATCGTAGATCACTGACAGTGAAATGAGCATAGTAGATCACTGACTGAAATGAGCATAGTAGATCACTGACAGTGAAATGAGCATCGTAGATCACTGACAGTGAAATGAGCATAGTAGATCACTGACTGAAATGAGCATAGTAGATCACTGACTGAAATGAGCATAGTAGATCACTGACAGTGAAATGGGCATAGTAGATCACTGACAGTGAAATGGGCATAGTAGATCACTGACCGTGAAATGAGCATAGTAGATCACTGACTGAAATGAGCATAGTAGATCACTGACAGTGAAATGAGCATCGTAGATCACTGACAGTGAAATGAGCATCGTAGATCACTGACAGTGAAATGAGCATAGTAGATCACTGACTGAAATGAGCATAGTAGATCACTGACAGTGAAATGAGCATCGTAGATCACTGACAGTGAAATGAGCATAGTAGATCACTGACAGTGAAATGAGCATAGTAGATCAGTCAGCAGAAGCCGACATATCAAAGAAAAACACTCCCTTAGGAAAAAGAAAAAAGATCAGGTATATATCACCTCTCACTGGCCTCACCATCTGTGAAGAAGACATGAGCTGATCTGTATATGGGGGCTCGAGGATCTCGGAAGTCATTAATAAGCCCCTGCACAGACTGAAAAGAAAACCCACCAAACCACATCAATGACAGGTAAAAAAGCAGACTGGAATGTTGATCATGATTAATCTGAATGAGATCCAACTGTTACTTTTAATATAATATAGATATTATTTTCAGTTATATTGCAAAGAAATGTAATTACTGGGGCAGATATTCTCACTAATAATGATTAATAGTGACTGGTACTTTTATAGTATAAATATTGTTCTACCACTCTGAGGAAAAGCCTACAAATAACCAGGCTGTGCTGTGAACATTTTTGACCCAGAGAACACTGAGTTCAGGTCCATGATATCATGTCTCAGATACATACTAAGGTGCTTAGTAGCATGCATCATTGCCTTTCCAGATCGGTCAGTCAGTCAGTCAGTCAGTTTATTGATTCTGAAGAAAATCCTGAAGAGTAACTGTAGAGGACAAACTCTACTTCTGCTTAATATTTAATTAAACTTGTATTCACCTCCTGCTCTGCGTGTGTGTGTGTAGCTGAGAGGGTTCCGGGGGGGGGGGGGGGTGATTACCTCATCAGAAGGGGTTATTAGATAAATGGCTTCCATCATGGGGAGGGGCTCACGCCGTTTACTGATGTCCTCAACAACTGGCAGAGGAAGAGAAAGAAAAGATCTAACCAAAGCTGGGAACAAGGTGTAAATGAGGTGCGGTAAGGAGTGTGTGTGTGGGGGTGTTGGGGGGGGGGGGTGTTGGTTGGTTGCGGTGTTTAAGCACTTTTACAAATGAACTATATTTTATGGGGACCAAATGATCAAAAACTTTCTTGTTTATTATTATGGAAACATGTTACTGGTCCCCATAAGCGAAGCATTCTTACTTACATAGCAACTTTCACTCGACTAATTAAAAGAGTGCAAAGATTTCCTTTGGTGTACCGAGTTTAGGATTTGGGCCAGAGTACTGTGAATCAACAATAATGTTACTGGAAAACACAGTTAAAGGTAATCATACAAGGCTATACAACACATGCATGTGTATGTTTGTCTGGGAGTAGCAGTATAATCTCACTTGTGATTCCTTCTGACATAATATCTGTCATTTTGCAGCAGGATGAGATCATTCTCATGCTGAGTTTGTCCACCACTAGTGCCTGAGAGATGTGATTATTACAGAGAGGTTCAACACAATGAGATACACATTTGTCACTACACATTATATGAGCTACAATCACTACAGATAACATCCATACACAAATAATACACTAGTGCAAACATCTGTTTGCATAAAGTGCATTTCGTCTCTCAGGATCTGTTCCAGAGCAGGAAATTACCTTCCATTCTCCGTTAGTCTTTGCGTTTTTGATGACATCATTTATAATCTCTGTGAAAAGAATACAAGCCAAGTACATGTTAATACAATACTATCTATTACAGGTATTTAAAGGTAACATTATAAAACTAGGGTTATAATTCAAAATGAAGACAATTAAAGGCAATGTTCACCTGGCATAACATTTTCTAAAGATCTCATATTGTATTCTACTGATCCCATTGTAATTAAGATACAGTTTTGTTTTAAATTTATTTTAACTGGCTAAATCCCATGTGATTAAGATAGTGCTAGCAGTGATATGAAAAACATTTATGAAAACACTCTATATATATCAGAAAATGTGTTTGAGTGTTGGAACTAGGACTCACACTCTCTCTCTCTCTCTCTCTCTCTCTCTCTCTCTCACACACACGCACACACACACACACACAACCCAGCAAGCTCACACTTGCATTGTGGGAGGTCACATGACTGAGGTGCTAACCCCCCCCCCCCCCCCCCACAAGCAGCCCCAGACAAAGCCAATCAGCATCTCATACACAGCTATCCAGAAAACGCCTGTGATTTATGAGTTGTCAGTAACTGAAAATCCCAGGAAATTCCTCTTGTGGGTCCTGACAGTGTTGTAGCTTCTGTCGTGATGTGATGGAGTTTATATCATTTTAAAAAAGTTATATCAATTTGGAATGTGGCAAATGGACGAGAGATGAAGACGGTCACAGTATTACTGCATTTGATGTATTATATTAAAGTAGCATAACGCTGATGCATGTTTTTCTAATAAATTCAGTAGCTGGGTACTGACTTCACTCATTTCTTTTATTTCACCTGTGCTTGAGCAAAGACTATGCCAAACGGTCAAGTTAGAAAAAAAAACACCCTGCAGCAGGAGACGCAGCAACTACAGCCCTAATCTCTTCCCAATCCTCTTACAGAGCTGACCCTGCTATTCCTGTTCTCTTTCCCATCTCTCTCTCTCTCTCTGTTTCCCCTTCTCTCTCCATTTACTAAGAGACTACAACCTTTTCCATTGCCCATCCAAAAATCTCCATTAAATGGAGAGATGCGTCACTGTTGCCCTGAATACATGCCAGTGTTGCCGCTGTGGTTATCAGCCCCGTGTGTTGAACTGGGGCAAAACACACAGAAAGAACTCCATGTGATTGATTCAGCACGATCAAGGTGTACAGCAGAATCATACAATGGCAGTCATCCCATGAGCTACAGCCCAATTGTTGCAGAACAAATTAAGTATGCCAGAAAGGTTCAATAGGGTTATTATTTGTCTTCAGGGACTTCAAACCCAGTTCAGACACGCTTTACACTGTCACAATGCAATCTTAACCCAACGTGCAGTTATTAAATTCATACTATAGAATCCAGCTATAACCAGCAGTTTCTGTAGTACTATAGAAACCAGCAGGCAGTTAATCCATGTGTGATCAGTAAGCACTGTAGGCAGCGAGATCGCTCTACCTATAAATTCTCTTGCCAGTTCCTCTAAGGGTATAATGAGGGTTCTCTAAACCAGGCAGTAACATAGTGTCATGTATGACACCTTGTTCCTGTCCCCACTCATAAACATCCCCATAACAGCACAATGCATCATCTCTAGATGAACTAGTAATACAATGAACAAGCACAGGGGCCACTAAACAATTCTTATACCTAACCAAAGGAGCATAATGTCTATAATGTCCATTTGCAAGGCTAAGACATATCTTAATATTACACCAGCTGATGCTGATTAAAACTGCACTGTCTGCCACCTCGCTGTATTAGATTCTGACACCTGCACGTACATGGAAAGGTGAGCAAGCATCTCCATGTGTTCCATCAGCCTTGACTGAATAACCTGAGCCTATCAGCTCCTGTAGCTGCCCTCATAGAACAGGTAGAGTGTGGCACTTGTACCACCAAGGTGTCATGGGTTCAAGTGCACATACAGTCATACTGACAGATATGAAAGCTGCCCTGGATAACCATGTCTGCCAAATGTCATAAACGTTTTTTGGTGTACTGAGTTTAAATTAACTAGAGCACTCGCTGATGTTTTGTGAGAACAGGTCCTGACTCCTGGATGGAATTTGTAAGGAAAGTCGAATGAAGGCTACAGGTGTGGTGGGGATACATTCAGATTGGTGGCTTCCTTTATATTCTCCACAGGGCTGAGGTTTGTTGGAGCTCTTACAGACACGTGATGCACTGAGCTTTAGAAAATAGGGCCAGACTGTGTTTGTATGTTACACCTGCAGAGAAGGTGGTCATCACCCAGCCTTACCAGGTATATTAGTGTTGATGTCTAGTGTAGTATGCATACAAAATGATGTAGATTAATAGATCTTTATCTGTTAAATTTTAGACAAGGTGCTACCCTAATATTGTTCTTTTGTTTACAAAAATTTCTTCATCTTTTCACAAACTAAGATGAACTTGCCCTTTGTAGTCCTCTTCCAAATTTGTATGAACGTACATAACCACTATCAAATTCATTACTATAGCAATAACTAGGCTACACAATTAATGAAAAGGAATGACGTCTTCTGCAATTAATTCATTACTTAATTGATGCATCTCATGAAATACAGCATGCCTGTAGAATACAAAAATGAACAAATCAGGTAAATTCCACCTGTGTGTGTTATATGGGTGCACTGACCAAATTGAAATATTTATATTCCCATTGACCTGTAGGTGTTCAGATCATGACAGAACATAATTAGGAATGTGTACGTACACATGTACGTAAGTATAATACCCAAATGTACTTAAGCATAATAGCCGATATTTAGTGATTGGCAGTAGCAGCTCCGCTCTCATCACTGCTGTCATGTTAATTACTATTGTCACTTATCGTCATATGAGAGTACAATAATCTTTGTATATTTGCATATCGCAAACATAAATAAAAATGAAGCGACCGCGTATTGTTTATGGCAGGAGGCGTTTCCGTCACAAGCGCTCTGAAAGAGCCGTGCCCGCATCGAGGTGCTTTTAATCCGTGGACTGCACGGATTAATCTGAGTCTCTAAACGCTTTGTACCTTTGTCCTTGAGAAGAAATAAATCATAATAAAACGAATAAACTGGACACAACAACTGAAAGTCGACAGCAACAAACTTGAAATAACAGCAAACACGTTTATTAGGCGTAATAAACCTAATGACAACTATCTTTGCTATGTTATATTGTCATTCATACACAATAGAGCGAGAATAATAAAGTTAACCAATCGTTTCACTGAACTTTAACAGTGAATCGGCTGTAAATTGTCCGATGATGTACAACTATAAGAGTTAACATCTTACTTTCTCCAACAATCGCCTTGAGGCCGAGGGGTGGCATGATGCTCCTGTACTTAGCGGCTCCTCCGTTTCCCCGAGTTCGTCCGTCTCCCGTGTTTGCTGGACTTAACCTCATCCACGGGGACTGGCGGGGCGTTCATTCGTTCACGCAAGCGAGACGTGCTTGCGTCGGTGTCTAATGCAGAACCCCACGCCTCCACTGCTGATATACGCGGCATGCAATACTAGCTGATGCCATAGGACATAAATTGTGGGCTACCCATGTGTAATGTTCTTAATTAGGCTTTGATAAATTTGCCTCATACTGCCTACACTAGCATCGTATTCTTTAATTTACTTGTTACTCCGCACGTGTTTCATTGTTTTATTAGTTTTTAAAATTAAATTAGCCTTTTAAATTATTTCAATGTGTTCAGAAAGATTACACTTACCACTTAGGTATAAGAATTTATTAGTGTATAAAAATGCAGTAGAAAGAAGCAATAGTACTGCATGAAATGGAATTTGTACGAAACAATGCTGAATTATTTTGCAGATTTGCCAACTGAGGGCGCCAAACTATACGTTTTGTGCGTAAATCGTATCACTGATGATAAAATATAACGTTTTCGATCAGTGTGTTAGTTAACGAATATTTTGTAAACTTTGTGAGTTGTAGAAACTGCCAGAACGTGTAAACTGCAAAAAGATTCGTAAGTGTTTTTCTTTAAAATGGGTGTGATGTTGTCCAATGCTTTTTGACATCTAAATTAAGTTCTATTTAGATGTGAAGAGGAAAAATACACATTTACCTTAACTGATTCTGAAAACAAAAATTTATTCTAATGATAGGTGCGGCTATATATTAGTATATTATTGGACTGTCAACACTTTAATCTAAAACCCCACCCGTGATTAACAGATGAGGTCACCTTTCTCACCGAAGCCACACCTTCGAGAGACTCGTCGCGCCTATGAGAAGCAAGGGCCTAGATTAAAAAAACAAAACAAAAAACAGATCAGAACCAAGGCCGACGAGGGTGTTAGAGTTTGTGCTAAAGTTTCACGGAGCTCATGGTGAAATGATCTAGCAGTACATTTACTCCTTCGTTCTCACCATTGTGCGCACACGCCTTTGCTCCTAGAGTTGTATCGCTCCACGCTGTTCCTGAGGTATTCGGTTGGTTTCAAAGAGGGAGGAGGCGCTTTGACGCACTGATGAACTTTGTTTATGTTTTATTGTAGGATAAGCGGTTGACCCTCCAGTTTACATTTCCTAGCGGTGCCCTTGAAACAAAACCAATCTACTGAGCTGCTGGATTAAGCAACTAATTTTGGCACGATGGGGGATGTTGTATCAAGCCATCTTGATGAGGGTAAACGGGAAATTATTACAGGTAAGTTATCTCCAGAACATAGGAGGTTGACTAAAGAACGTAGTTTTCAGCACTTTCCCAGATAGACACATTTATAAAGCCTTGAGATTTTTTTTACTTGCTTTGTCGATCTTAAAGAAAGTAACTTTGTTAACAAGGCAAGAAACGTGTATCAGTGTAGCTTCTGTGTACTGGGCAGCCGTTTGGATACTGGGGAGGCGTGGAGCGCAGAAGTGAATCCCGTGCGCCGTTCTGTCGCCGAATGTCTTTTACGCGGCGACGTGGCTTACTGTTTCCTGTTACTTTTACTACACTCAAGCAAAGCTTTAAAGACTAATAATGCCCAACGTCTGGAAACCTTGTTTCAGCTTCTCTGAGAATGTCTAGAGTCAGTCCCTTAATTACCAGTGGGGCTTGAACCACCCAGTCTGAAAGGGAGAGAGAGCTTGCAGGAGTTGGAATGTTTTTTTTGGGGTGGTTCCTGAGGAACTTAATCCATGGCATTTCCTCAAATGCTGGTTGTTGTTTCTGATAATTTAGGTTTATTTCCAGCTGACTACACTGCAACTAGGATAGAAGGTCGACACAGATTAATTTAATGGTTTATCACTGATTGAAAACCACAGCAAAGTTATTGAGTCACTTCAGCAAGGTTCCAGCCCTAACAATGAGATGAAGATGTGCGTGGGAGAAGCAGGAAGGCATGGGATGACATACTGCAATTTGAAGAGGGAACTGGTGGGGATACTTTTCTTTTTGTCACAGGCTTCCAGTTTTACCGTGTTATATAGGCTATGGAATCTCAAGAATGCTCAAATCGTTCATGGAACTTGGAGTGTTTCTGGATAGCGTCACACTAATTAGACAAACTCCATGGTCCTGTAGCAGAGGTCAGTCGAGCTCCCGTTCTGTTCGAGACCCTCGTCAGCCCTGCCCCTCCACCTAGTAATGATTAATTATCTATTGGAAAAGTGATCACTATTGCTGTATTTGTGTTTGCTTATGGGCGCTGCTGCAGAAGCAGTTCCTCTCCTTCATACATTCGAAACCACTGATAAAATCAGTGTGTGACGGTTCATGGCTGAATTTGGTGCTCTGCGTCCCATAATGCTGCTTGATGGTGTATAACCAGTTTTAAAGACATGGACTTCCTC
>NC_137501.1:4785000-4967500 GCF_041902795.1 Electrophorus electricus
ACTGGCTTGCAGCTGTTCCCACATGAATTTTGAAATGTGACATTTTCAGGAGCGCAAACAAAATGGACTGAGCTGACGACGCGTGTGTGTGTGTGTGTGTGTGTGTGTGTGTGTGTGTGTGTGTGTGTGTGTGTGTGTGTGTGTGTGTGTGTGTGTGTGTGTGTGTGTGTGTGTGTGTGTGTGTGTGTGTGTGTGTGTGTGTGTGTGTGTGTGTGTGTGTGTGTAAAGCAGCTCAGATATTGCAATCTACTCCTTTTGATAAGACACAAAGCAGCAGTGTGAATAGCTGTTAATATTTAACTCCAAGATGATGGACTAAACCTTCTCATTACTGATGAATCCTTGTATAGTTGTCGAAGTTTGTGGTCTGCTATGGCAGTAAAAAACAGCATTTTTAAATGGTTCCAGTTTCTCTGTTGTGCTTTATGACCTGTAAGTGACCACCTCACTGAAAAGTGTACGTGTGCCCCTCAGCACGGACGGGCACGGTGCTGGGTGAGTTCAGCCACCTCTATGAGAAGCAGTACGTTGTGGCCCTCTTCAACAAGGTGCGCTACGATGTGGAGGGGGGAGGCGGGCCCCAGCCTCAGCTACTGCGTCGCAAGGTAAGAGCTCCACCTTCTGCACCTCCTCCTTGCTCTGTGTCTGGTTTACTCCTCCCCTTCGGCAAAGCTTTGTGCCAACAAACCATGAAGAAGCATTTCTGCCTGGACACATTTGCATTAGTTTATTTGAGATATGTAGTTGTGCATATGTGTATGCTTCATGTGAAGTGAAGACACACACACACACACACACACACACACACACACACTTGCTTTGTGGGTGTATAGAAGCTTAAAAAAACACAGCTCAGATCTTAAGCTCCTCCAGTGCAAACATCTCTCCATACAGTATAATAAGAGATAATTATCTAAGAGAAGCTTAAGTGGAGAATAACAGGGAATGATCTGAGCTCTGGAGCGGCACCAAGTTCCGTCTCCTGTTACATTTGACCCTCTTTTTTTTTTTTTTTTTCTATCAATGCTTATAGGTGCCGCTTGCCAACAAGTCCATCTTCTCTGGAACACTTTTCCAGTATTTGGAGGAAAACAAAAAGTGGCGTAATCGTTTCCTCTTCATTCCTGACTCCTACAACATCAGCTACTATGAGAGCAAACAGGTGACTGGGGAAATCTTTGAACCTCCGCAATGATGTTTGTCAACTACTGTGCCTTCTTGATTTTAACAGTGCATTTTGTGTGCGTGCTGCACCTTCTGCTCAGGCACATAACCGAGGTCTACAGCCAAAAGGAACTATCAACTGTGCAGGCTATAGGGTGCTAATCTCCATGGAGAGCTATCTGGAGCTGCTGAACTCCAGTCTTCCTGGTGAGAAAGGGAGGAGGGAGGCTTGACGAACAGGTGAAGTGGGCGGGCGGGTTGGGAGCAAGGGAGCTCGGCTAATGTGACGTACCACAGGAAGGGGCTTTACTCAAGTTCTAGTGTCATACACGCTGGGGATTCATAGCACAGCTTGATGCACAATGCCTGACCACTCATTTGTTTGTGTGTGTGTTTGTGTTTGGCAGATGTGAAGGCAAAAGTGGGCAGCTCCCCCTTCCTGAAGTGTGCCACGCAGTTCCCTCTAATCTTGTGGCATCCTTACGCATGCCACCACTATTTCTGCGTAGGTTCTGCGGAGGAGCAGCAGAAGTGGAACGCTGTCTTTCAGGACTGCATCCGGCACACAAACAACGGTGAGCCTCGCCCCGCCCTTTCCCTGACGTCAGCGCGATGGCGTGCCGTGGCCGTCAGCCGTGCAGAAGCACGCTTTGATGGCTGTTTATCAAAAAGGAAACGCGATCAGAGCTTTTGGTGCAGGAGAGCAGAAAGGATTTGGTAGCTCACGGCTATGAGAGTTTATGAAGGGCCATGGACAGTGTGTAAGCAGACCCAAGAGTGTGTGTGTTGTGGAGTGTGTGTGTTACCTGAGACATCTCTGCTGTTTTTCAGTAACCAGATGAACTGTCTTTTCAACAGTGTTCCAAATCTCTGCACTTCTGGAAGTGTAAAGTTTCATTTTTATTGCACACCATAAAATTGAATGCATTATCTGTCTAGATTACTTTGCCATTTTGTTTTAGAATATATGGAAATGGTCTGGAAAATGGAGAGTTTTGTCATGGTTTATAGCTAATTTCCATATTCATCATCATCATCATCATCATCATCATCAAATATGCCATAATGTAATGCAGGATCTCATTGCCTTCTGATCGGATCATTATGCACAGTGTATAAAAACTGCAGATTGCATCTTGTCTCAACATGGTGATGGCAAATGATGACCTCCAAGATTCGGAGCTTTGTTATTCTCAGTGACAGGTTTACGCCAAATTGCCTCTGACCCATATGCTGTCTGGCTGCTGTTATTTGGAGTAGGTCTGTCAAGTAAAGAAATCCACACCTGTTGTGCCCCAGCAGTTTGAACCTGGTGCATTACCTCATTTCAGTTCTTCACTATAACTTACTTACACCAACATGTTTGCAGTAATTTGCTGCTTCTGCTCCAGAATCTTGCATTAGAAACACACTCATTTCCATTATATGTTCCCAGGCATCATATGGGCTTCTCGTTTAATGTTTATGCCGTTTGTGGAATCCATGGACTCTGGAGCTCTCTGGGTGTAATTATGCTTTCTTAACCTATCTGCAAAAGGGACTAATGTAAGAGGAAGCCCTTGCTGTCTTTGTGGTTTGGTGGACTATAAAACCCAGCCGCTCTGTCTCTCTGCTGGAGTCCAGATTCCTCTGAGTGGTCACAGCTGGACCTAGCTACTCCCCTAGGGAGGGAGGGATGCCGGTCATACCTAGAATGAGGGGAGGACCATGATGTCCTCGTGTGTGTGTGCGTGTGTGTGTGTGCGTGTGTGTGTGCGTGTGTGTGTGTGCGTGTGTGTGTGTGCGTGTGTGTGTGTGCGCGTGTGTGTGCGCGTGTGTGTGTGCGTGCGTGTGTGTGTGCGTGTGTGTGTGCGTGTGTGTGTGCGTGTGTGTGTGCGTGCGTGCGTGCGTGCGTGCGTGTGTGTGTGTGTGTGTGTGTGTGTGTGTGTGTGTGTGTGTGTGTGTGTGTGTGTGTGTGTGTGTGTGTGTGTGTGTCAGCCATACACAAGGACACATTTTTCCCAAACAAGGCCTGGAGCAGGCTCTCAAGTGTCAGAGGGATTTAATACTGTTAATCAGCCAATCAGAAACCATGCACAGACACTGCTGTGCTGGAGCAGGGGTCATGGGGGCCCAGCTGTGTCTGCAGGAGCGTATCTATGAGCAGAGCGCAGGGGAAGCCTGTCAGCACTACCCTTGACACGCACTGCTGGGGATGTTGCGGCCAAGGTCAAGGCTGAAGAAAAGCTCTGTTCTGCACTGTATTAAGTTAGTTTGGTGACCACGCTGCCTTTTATACTACTCAGCCTTAATTCCATTTGGTGTGTATGGGCTTTACATATTTCAGACAAAACATCACTAGTTTGACAACATTACAAAGGGAACTGTTTGTCAGTCATAACACTAAATAGTACCATAAAGACGGGGGGGGCAATATATAGACAAACACTTACTTTCTCATCCAGTGATGCAACTTCCTTTTGATGTGTTGCAATGCAAGGATGTTTGCCCAGGATTACTAACCCAAACTTCAGGAACTGTTCAGGAGGTTCTTGGATATTTCCTGTTAAATAATGAATGCTCTAATCATGTAAACTCCTGTGGTGAAGGCATGAGCTGGGCACGTGTTTCCAGCAGGGTTTAGGTTTGGTTGCAGCTCTGCTTCAGTCTGCTACGATGCTCTGCTCTCACACGGCTCTCCTTGGAAGGACCCAGCATGGTCCATGTCTGGAAAGTGCAGGTGCAATAATCCAGACATGCCTGCCATTTCAGCGGCCAGACACTGTCCCATTTCGGAGGAGCTGGGATGGATGGACTGCGTGGTCCAGTACCTAATCTGGATTGGACTCCAAACCTTAGCCAACATGGGAGCATTCTACAGTGCCAGTTTGCAATGGTAGTTTGGTGAAACCTCACAGTTGTGCAAGCCACCCTCACTGGTATCCTAGGAAAGTGTGTTTCTCTATGGCAATTAATTTCCCAGGGCATTCCGTCATGCAGCATTCGTCAGGGGTTAGGATACGTTAGAGCCGGTTGAACAGCCAGGAGACACCAAGGTGGTGTCTGGTGTCGGTTTCCAGCACTTCCAGAACTGCTCCGGAGCCAAGATTATTCTGGAATCCTTGTGGTTTGGTTATCAGAAGGAAGTAACACAGGACCACTACTAAAAAGGTAGTAGGATCCAGACATGGCAGATCTGCTCACTTATCTCCGGCCTAGTGAGGGAGAAGACCAGTCTGAATGGAACTGCCAAGCCAGGCCGAGGTAATGGTTAAACTAGTGCACATGCCTGAGTGGTTCACCGTGGATGCCTGGATGGGTGAAGGGCGACTGATCTTGTTTGCTAGCAGGCAGGAGGATCTGGTTTGGTTTGTAGAAGTTGGATCCTTTTTTTTTTATGGTGTAACAATAATGAAGTCTCAAGAGTTATGGTTTACTTGGCAGTGGTTTCGCTAACGCTTAGAACAACATGGGGTTTACATGGGCCTAGCGGACACCAGTATTTTTGCATCATGTTTCTTGCAGCTGTGCCTCAAAAGAGGCACAAATGATGCACAAATAGACCTCTCGGTGCTCTTGCCTACTCGAGGCTTCAATGTGCCCTGCTGAAATGTGTCGGTGCTTACTCATGCAGCGCTCCGATGTGGAGCCTGGGCACTTCCTGCCTGTTCTCCAGCAGCTCCCGCACCCAGCCCGCCTTCCAGCTTACTTCCCCTCTTTGTGAGAAGCTCCTCCTCCACCATACATGCACGCGTGCAGATGCACCAACGGTGTGAAAGCTGTTGTCTGAACCCTGGAGATACAGTAGCTTTGACACTACAGCCTTTGACCAAATCAACAATATGTGCAAGCAGGTCAAAACAGCAACCAGTCTCTGGTTTGTTTTTGTTTAGTTTTATAAATTGCTGTTCTCACTTTATAATTGCTAAAATTACCTGGGTAACCATGGTGGTGTTTTGTT
Source organism: Electrophorus electricus (assembly GCF_041902795.1). Classification (NCBI taxonomy): domain Eukaryota; kingdom Metazoa; phylum Chordata; class Actinopteri; order Gymnotiformes; family Gymnotidae; genus Electrophorus; species Electrophorus electricus. Next base: position 4,790,105 of record NC_137501.1, read on the forward strand.
GAGAAATCACCATGGAGAATTATGTAATATATATAAAGAAATGTGCATGTGTGTGAGATGGGGAGCTGCATAGTTACACTTTCAGCAATATACACACGTCCTCTGTCTTGCTTCTCTAAACATCTTGAATAAGGAAGTGTGCAGTGGGAGATGAATCACTGTCAAACCTGCATGTGCTTTTGATCATGCCATTGAAACTGAGGAGGAGGTTGAAGAAGACCTAACATCTGTTCCCATGCCTTCCTCTTGCCCTCTCTCAGGACTGTCAGAGGAGTGCAAGGTGCAGACTCCAGCCTTTACGGATGCTGTACGTCTTTATCGGCAGGCTCGCAACCAATATGGAACCTGGGACATGATGTGTGGGCTTCCACCCCAGGTAATCCAAACCCTCACATGCTGACATTTGGTCTTCACTATACTGCACATGTAGACACCAGCAGGCAGAGTTGTCCTTGTGTCTTTCAGCTTGTCCACAGGGAAATGAGCTTGCTCCATCAGACATTGAGTGTCCATATTCAGATTCTGTATGTAGTGCCTGCACACAGATACGCAGTGGTCAGAACCTCGGAACTGCTGTGACTTTTTCTGATAATAATTTGGATATAAATGCCATCGAAATGCTCAGTGACCCACTTCTATGCTTTTAGCAGCTTGGTCCTTGCAAAGGGTATTGTTGCTGTCTGGCAAGAGCAGAGCAGGCTAGTGGTAGGGTGTGGTTCTTTTTCGCTTCTATAGCACTGCTCTGCAGTCTGGTTTCCCCTCGGGGGCCTTTATCAGAAACGACCCTGATTAGTCTTTGTTTTCAACATACATTGGATATTAGGGCCCCTGATACTCTTGTTGGAGGAAGTGAAACCTGACGCGAGTCGTTCAGAGTTCCTTCTGAGCAATTCACCCCAGGTGGGACCCAATCAGTGCTGATCTAATACCTCAGCAGTGCCATGCATGAAGTCATGTGTTTATTTATAACATATAGCACAGCATTACGGATCGCTACAACCTTACTATAGTTGTTGCATGTTGGAGGGTGAGGGTGGGACACAGACACACTCAGAAATGTCTTGTATTTCTGCAGGCTCCAATGGGAAACGTTTGAGCTTTTTTACCCTGAGTGGCAGTTTCTCACACAAAGGAGGGATTGTTGTTGTTTTTATAGGTGCGTTTTGGGATTGCTGTGTGAAATGACTCCCTGCGATGCTCATGCATCTGTCAGGTGACTCAGACCTTTGACAGTGTGTCACAATTCATCTCTCCACTGATGTCAATCTTTCTCCATTATTTGGCCATGTGGGACAAATGTAGCCTTAAAGTAGTCCCAGGCTTGGCTGAGGTGATTAGCCAAGCTCTGCCTAGCGACGTTTCACAACATTCTCCTGGTGGCCACTGTGGCGTGCTGACGCCTGTTTGAAGGGCGTGTCAAGTTCCGGGTGACCCGAGTGTTTTCTGCAGCTCTTGCACGTAACCCAATGCACCTGCTCCTCTCACTGTTTGTTGGGAAATATTGAAGTGGTAGAATTGTGACTTGGCAACAAGGCTGAGTGCAGCTTCAACAGTGGTTCTGTTAAGGCCTGGTGCAGAGTTTTAAGATCTAGGAGCAGGGTATGTGCGGTGAAGGGCTAAACCTCCTCTTGACCTGAGGATTGAAAACTTCAACCTCTCTCTCCAATTTTAAGACGGCACACTCCCAGGTGTTTGTACACAGAGGTGGATATTGAGACAGTGGGAGGAGTTCGGGTGTGGTTTTCGGGTCTCCCTTACATCAGTTAACGTGTAATCCTGTTTGAGGAGGAGGCCCAAGTCATTAGTGTGTGTGTGTGTGTGTGTGCTTCTCTGTGTGTGTGTGTGTGTGTGTGTGTGTGTGTGTGTGTGTGTGTGTGTGTGCGCTTCTCTCTCTCTGTGTGTGTGTGTGTGTGTGTGTGTGTGTGTGTGTGTGCTTCTCTCTGTGTGTGTGTGTGTGTGTGTGTGTGTGTGTGTGTGTGTAGCCTTCGCTGTCGGCGAAGCACATAGGAATGCTGAATTGTAGCTCCCAGGCCTCAACTCGATGTCTCAAAGTCTTGTGCTGAGCTACTAGATTTCTCCAGTATCTGTCTGGGGTGCCCTGGGCTGATCCCAAATCTGTCTGGGGGTGGAAAGGCGGGGATTCAAGTTGCCTACGGCTGCAGCATGTTGGTCTGAGCTGCATTGTGCTTCTGGCAACCTGGTTTTAACAAATCCATAATGCTAACAAATAATGCCTTTTGAATGTTTTCAGGAATACTTTACCTTATCTAATACTGTTCCCAGGAAGATATTTGAGTGAGAGCTTTGGTACATTTAAGCTCCCTGTGGCAGCTGACGCTCCTCCTTCCATGTCTTTTCAGATCTTGGCTAACTTGGTTATGGAAACTCTGCTGTCAGAGCTGAGAGATTTGATCAGCCCTCGACTGAAGGGCAAATTGCATGATAGACAAAGGAGCTGGATCCTGGTAAGGAACTCAGTAGGACACCATTTGCTATGGGATTGGAATAACAGGTTTCTCCTCATTACCTTAATTTTGGCTTTTACTACAAATTTAGCTCATAATACCGTGTGTGCAGATCTCGGACGCAGTGTACAGTTTGGTTCAGAGCCAAGCCCAGTCGCAGTACGAAGCAATCGTGCAGAGGTGTGAGGCAGGGCGCCCCCCTCTGGAAGCCTCCATCCGCACTGATATGGACCAGATTATTACCTCCAAGGAGCACGTTGGCAGTAAAATCAGAGGTAGTGCTGTGGGACACACACACAAGCATGCTTTGACAGTCGCTTTTGGTCTTTTGAATTGGTCTAGACAGTGTTCAGAACACGTGTCCTTCTAAAGTTTTTACTATCTTTTTAACTGCATGTTAAGCGCACAATATTTGCTATGCGAAACTGAGAGTCGACCGACTGCATTCCATGAGTGGTTGAGGGTTCCTCTTGGCACTCTGCATGTCGGAAAGTAGCCGATAACCAGGCAAGCAGAACTCTAGTCTGAGCAGCTTTGGAGGGCTGCTGTTCCCTGTGGGGATGTGCGCGTTTTCAAACTTCACTGGCCCACTCTGCTGATTAAAGCTCCTCACGGAATTCAGGACGAGGGTCACTCCACTGGTTTCTCCCAGCAGAGTTGCAATAATCTCATTTTACGGACCTGCTTGGAAAACAATAAATCTCCTTGGCTTGAAGCCCAGGTTGTTTTATTTATAAATGACCAGGGGAAGAAACATTTCTAGGAATGTAGGTGGTTGCAAAATGATGTTCTATTAAATTTGCAACATTAACGGGCCAGTGTGTCATTGCTTAAAACAAAGTGTTGTGTAGTAATGCATTTGGGTTTAACATTTGGATTGTGCACATATGATCTCTGTTTTTTTCCTTTTTGGACTCTCTTAAGGTAATTAATTAATCATTTCTTCTGGAGACTTTTAACTCTGGACCGTGAATCCAAAATCCAGTCCAACATTTTGTAATTGGTGCTAGTTAATTTGGGTCATACCCTTGCGGACCAGGGGCCACAGATTTTCCACCCTACCAGACAGGTGTGACGATAAAGTGGCCAATCAGTAAGATTAGGAAGTGAACAGATAATGTAGTCTAGTAATCTGTTCAATCCAGGACCAGAAACTAGATTAGAGGTATGGGGGTGAAGACCTTTTTTTATTGTCTGGTATGAACAGTAAAGTTTGGTGTCCTGTACTGGCCTCCAGCTCTGGTGCACCCGAAGGCAGAGAAGCTCCTGAAGGTGAGCATCGAGCCCTACATCACCTCAATCCTGGAGGCCCTCATGGAGCCCACCAGCCGAGGGTTCTTTGAAGTGCGGGACATCTTCTTCAGGGAGCTGGTGAACATGAGCAAGAACCTCTTGAACGGCGGCAGCAAGGAGAAGCTGGGGGAGGTGAGGGGGGTCTCCTCAGCCATGATTGACGCATGGCATTGGGAAAGGTCTTCCTGGCTCAAATGTTATTGTTACCCCACTTGCTTTTCCCACCAAGGATGTTTGGGTGAAAAGGAGCATTTGTGAGAGAAGTGTGGGGGGTTTTTTTTGTTTTTTTTTTATTAACCTGAGAGATTCCTTAGGTTCTTCTGTGGTAATTCAATAAACATTTACTGAACCTGTTAAACCTGTACTCTATCCGTGTGGCTTATGTAATATTTATTTAGTTCTTCTTGCTGCATGGTTTTCCAAGTGAGTGCTGTGTTGCACAGTTGTGTCCTCCAACGTCTCTCCTTCCTCCTGTCCACCAGTACATGGAGAAGATCTCCATGCTGGCATTCCACCCGGTGAAGATGCAGCCCTGCTACGAGAAGGTGGAGCAGCTTCAGCTGGAGGGCCTGCAGCAGAGATTTGATGTCACCAGCCCATCCGTGTTCGTCCAGAGGGCCCAGATCCTCATGAGAGAGGCGAGTGCTCGTGCGCGCTTCCCCGTGCTACCCCGAAGCCCAAGACTTCTGGTCAGGGACAGCCAGAAACTGGCTCCCTGGAAAAAATGCAGTCATGCCAGTACAACATTTGGGGGGTAGGGGGATAGAGATACATAATTATTCGGCACTGAATTAGCTATTCTGGGGGTGTGATCATTTGATGTCAACTGCCAAGTTTTTTTTGTTTGTTTTTTCCCTTGGAGTGGCAGATGGTGTGAAAATAAATGTGGAATTGTTTTTCTTGCCATGTGTGAGATTTGCTAATGTGCTTCGTGACTCTGCTTCTTATCGTCACTGCTTCTGCTCTTGTGGCATAGGACGTGTGTTCTGGTCACATAGTGACGCAGATATCATGACCTATTGGGCAGATTCAACTGTTGCTGTCAATGCTTAACAAGCAAAGAGTGAAGAGAAAATTAAAAAAAGAGGAAGCTTGTACTATTTAAAAAAAATATATATATATATATATATATATACCCATTAAAGCACCATTTTACTATCAGTACTAACTGTATGCTCATACCTGAGAGGTTTCAGGCTCGTAGTATAATTGTTGAAGTAACAGCTTGCCTGTTCATTTCCACTATTACTAACAACAGTTCTGGCCAGAGATTAGTGAGGCATCAGCAGTTCTGGGACCTTTTTTTAATAGCTTTTCACAGTGGTGAATCCAAAACAGTTGAACAAGCACAGGAGTTCTCCAAGAGACTGTTATTGGTGCAGAGGGAGTGGCCACACAAGACTGAACATGCTTTTTTTTTTTTTTTTTTTTTTTTTTTACATTTAAATACACAGTATCGTGGCGGCCTCACAAAGCCTGCTCGCTGTCACAGACGCCCCCTGCTGGTAAACGGGGATATGTGCACATATACATAATGCACTCACTGGCCCTGCCTCTTTTTTCATGTGCTGCAGCAAATGGACGATGCGGTGTACACGTTTGAGCAGCTCCTCCATCAGAGCCTGGAGGCCCAGGAGGGGAAGGAGGACCTGTGCAAAGCCATCCAGGGCTGCCAGGACCGCGTCATCAAGGTGAGCCAGAGAGCAGCGCGGCGATGCACGTGGCGATGCTCTCCTTTTCCCTGCCTGGCTGATTCCTACATCCCACTTTTGTTCCTGCAGAAATTTGACTATGACAGCAGCACCGTGCGCAAGAGGTTCTTCAGAGAGGCCCTCCTGCAGATCTTTATTCCCTATATGCTGAAGCAGCTGTTGCCGTCCTGCTCCGTGGTAAGACCTTCACGTATTCCATGGTGTGGCCACATGGAGGCGTTTCATACTGCACAACATACTGGTGAGTCACTGCCAGGCCCACATTTATTGATGTCTGTCTGCAGGACTTTCCCCATTTCCAAGAGCTGATCTTCGAAGACTTCTCCCGCTTCATCCTCGTTGAGAACATCTTTGAAGAGGTGGTGCTTCAGACAGTCATGAAGGACATTATGTTAGGTAAGGCAGGACTGCACCGACGCTTGATGCGGAGACGTTCAGTGCTTTCGTACTTCCAGTCTAGTCGCTCAGCATGCCACACCGTAGCAGGTTTGCCACGATACTAACTATGACCTCTCGTTTCCAGCGGTGAAAGAGGCTGCCGTGCAGAGGAGGCACAACCTCTACCGGGACAGCATCGTGCTGACCAACAGCGACCCCAACCTGCACCTACTGGGGGAGAATCCTCCTATCGACTGGGCAGGGGAGTACGGAGGCGGGCAGCAGGAGGTGGATGGGGAGCAGGGGAATGAGCATGAAGATGCAGAGACCCGGAGGAGGTGTAGGATGAAACAGGTGGTCTCCATGATCCAGGAGGATGGAGCCACACCAGCGCTGCCCGAGTCCTGCCTGGAGGTGCCAGGGGTGGATGACATTCCTGAAGAGGAGGGCGAGGGCAGTCCGCTCGCTCCGCCCACGCCTTCATCTGAAAAGGAAGCCATCACCAAAGAGGAAGTCAATGGGCCACCACCTAAGGAGGCCCCACCTACTATACCCAATGGGACCACACTCAATAAAGAAAAAACCACAAATCCCAGCACACAGGAGGCTGTGCCCATGTCTCCACAGGACTCGGAGAGTAAACTGGCCATAGAGTGTGCCATCCAGGAGATCGAGGATGCGGTGCAAGAGGCTGACGGTGAGCAGGGTGGAGAGGGTGGCACCCTGGAGATGATCGAAGTTGCACCTCCTCCAAAAATGGAGGACGCCTCCTTTCCAATGGAGCATAGTGGAACCATAAGCAACAAGGAGGTGCAGCCTGCCCCCGGAAGTCAAAGAGAGGTACAGATGGAGGCAGTATCCATCCAGGAGGATGAGGGAGTACTCCCGGGCCCAGAGGAGGCCCAGCCACCTGCAAAAGCAGAGGAGGAACTTGCAAAAGAAGAACACAGGCACGAAACTGCAGCAAATGCTTCAGACTCGTGCTCAGAACTCCAACCAACAGCTGCCCACTGCAGCGTGCCTCACCACGACGACAGTGGCTTTCAGTCACCGGCCAATGAGGTGGCTGAGGAGGAGGCGCTGCAGGCGGCCATGGCAACAACAAAGATAGGCGAGGAGAAACAAAATGACTGTGAAACAGGACAGGAGCATGCTGGTAAAGAAGACACACCAAAAGCACAAACTCAGATAACTAATGAAAACAACTAAAATACCAGAATTCCGTATTTTATAAGTACACTTTTTAGCCCTATAAACTTCTAGGCTAAAGTGATTAGTTTGACAGAGAAGGTTTTTAAGGTGGTTTGTTTGTTTACACACAGTCTCACTTAGACAGTTGAGTCCTTTTTGCCTTCATATATCTTTTTGAATATCTGACTTTACCATTTCACTTTTTGGCACATATTACAAGGAAAGCTCTGTCCTAAGTAATAACTTTTGTGCATAATATCGTTCTCCATATCACTTCTATTCATTTCAATTTTTTTATAGTTATTTACAGATTGTGCAAAATGCTGCAGAACTGTTGAATTTGACAATAAGACTGCCTAAAGCTCTATAACTGACTCCATGCTGGTGTATTTCCTCATTCCTAATGTGCGTGGGTTTTTTTTTTTTTTTTTTTTTTTTTTTTTCTTCCCCTCCACTCAGTTTTTGAGTCGGATGTTTTTCTCTTGCTTGAATTCAAACTGAAAACACTGAATATTTTTCCTGTTCATTTTGTATTGCTTTATTTTTGTTTGGCCTGTTATTTTGTAAAATACACAGATATTTTCCTTCTTATAACAGTCAATGGAAATGTTTCTTCTTCTTTTTTTTTTTTCTTTTTTTTTAATAGTAATCTTTCATTATAACCAACCTATGTTTGTCTCTTCTGAAGTCACTCTAGGAACACAACCAACACCTGTCTGTTATGTGTTTGGTGGTCATACAAAAATCATTTTTATGAAGTTGTCCTGACTTGATGCAGCCAAAAAAGCCTAATCATGTTGTTAGTCACAATGCTCATGTGTCCGGTGAGAAATATTAGGCGACTCCCCTGTTATGTGTAGTGGTGAATGTGTGTTTGCTGTGTGTCTTGTGAGGTCATGTGTGCAGAGCAGATCTCCAGTCTCTGAAGCCAGACGAACAGGAGGGTTTTGAGTTTAAGGGCAATAGCGTAGTTGGTTCACTGAGGTGTCAGCCATCGTAGTAGAGAAACCTGCAGCTGTTTTCGGGGGGGTTGTCATTTCAGTTTGAAATTAATCTGAATGATTTATGTTCAAATATAATGTTCAAACTAAGTTAAATTGGACTTAAATTGGACTTAAATTTCATTCAGCCTAACTGAATGAATTGGACATTTTAACATTTATTTTTATTCTGTTGCTTAATCCTCTCCTGAATATATAGTTTTATTTATTACCTGGTGCACTTCGTTACTTTCAAAATTATTGATAATAAATCGATTAGATTTGTCACTTACATTTTCAAGTCGTTGTTGTCAGTTACAGGCCAGCATACAGTACGAGTGCTACACATTAGTACTACGCTGACTTTCTGTTTCTTTCACATTGCCACCAGAGGGCAGTAGAACCCCCAGTTCACCGTCCGTATAGATCGTTGGACGCGGATGTTGGGGCCGAAATATTAGGGTAATTTATAGGAACAGCTTTTAAATTAGACTACCCTACTGAGATATAGCCCTACGGAACCTTACATAAATCTCTACTGAGACTTATTTACGACAACACTCAACTGTTTGTGTTTGATCTGAATGCTTTATTTATTGATATTACTTTCAGCATAAAATTAATGGGTCACAAGGAATTAATACCTGCACTATTATATCTTTTTAAACAAGAATTTTCCAGAATTTCTACTCATGATTATAAAATTTGCCGGCACAAATAAAATTAGTGAAAAATAATTTGATACTTGTAATTGTGTTTTTGTGGCTTGAAGAATTGCAACTTGAATTGTAGTACAATTGGTACCCACATTTATCAGAACGTATAGGGGAATTTAACATTCTGTGCAGAATATTCAAGTTTAATTTACATTTAATTTGACGTTCATGTGAACTTTAAAAAGTCACATGAACGTCAAACGTCGCTTATGTTAGCAGAGAGACATTTTGCTCTTGGAGATGTTTATTATTATTATTATTATTATTATTATTATTATTATTATTATTATTATTAATTAAAAAAAACATTTTAACAGAATATTTTTGGGGAAATGTAGTATTGCATTAGATACCTTCCTGGGCTTTGCGGTGGTGGAGGGAATGGACCAAGGAAGCGTGATGACGACATTCCATTGCGTAGCCTCTGGTCCTACGCCGCAGCGCTCGCCCCCGTGCAGAGATTTCCCGCAAGGTAGGCACGCGGGTTGAGTCCGTCGTGCCAGCCCGGGAAGCAACAAGAAGTGTTCGCGACTGCGAAGATGTACGTGTGATTTGACTTGTGCACTTCCAGCGTTGACAGTCATCAGATTATAGACCAACCTTCGAGTCATTTATATTGCGATATATATAATATATATAGTGGAAGTGGGGGAATGGTAAAGCGCGGATCCCCCAGACCACGACACTGTTCATAAGGAGCGCAGCGCAGAATGCGATCACCCAGAAGAGGAGTCAGGAGCCGGCCGTGGGCCTCCCTTCTCATCGAGGCTGTTCTAATCGCCACTTTTACTACCAGCTCCGCAATGACCGGTAGGAATACTGTGAAGGCATCTAATGTTCTTGTATGTTTATAAAATTATTTGCAATGACTTATTGTGGCAGCGGACAGTATTGTGAACAACATTTCTTACCAAGGAGATAGATATAAATATAGCATGTTACAAAATTCCCGTCACGGTCACAGACGTTGCATATAACACATGGGCGATCAAAATAATCAGCGTCGTTCTGTATTGATTTTTGCATGTTCAGGTTAATATCGCATGGAAACACTGTTAGGTCGCGCTAAACTTCAATTTTAAAAATAACGTGTATTGATGATTGTGTCCGAAAGCCCTTTTGTTCTCTCGGGGTTTGTGAACCATTAGAGTAAATGACTCGATGAACGTGCCATGGGCCATGCAGCTTAGAGTCCTGGACAGCGCAGGGGCCAGGCCGGGCCAGAGCCATCGGAGGGGGAAACAGATTAGCCGAGTGTGACGCAGGTATGGGAGATATGAACCCTGGGATCTGTCATCAGCACGGACCCATAGTGTTCAGGATGCCTAACACACACACACACACACACACACACACACACACACACACACACACACACACACATATCTGGTGTATGTTTAGACCTTTCCTCTTTTTAAACTCTTATCAATATGAATGCTAGCCGTCACGAAGGAGGCGAGTGCGTCTGTAACACGTCCTCTCTCACGCTGGCGTGCTCCTGGAGAGCATGCCCCTAGAAAGTGACGGAGCTGGTGACAAAGGCTACAAGCCTTCTAATGCCTCTACGGTGACCTGGAGATAATCAGAACACACAATTATGAGACCTCCATGTCCGTTCGATCTGTGTATCTCAGCCTTGTCTCCCTGACGGATGATCAGGTGCACGTGAACTGTGTGGGGCTTGTGTTTCCATGGCTGGTCTCTTCTTCCATGAGCTGGTCTCTTCTGCTGCCTGGGAGGGGAGAGAGGGGTTGCCTGATGGAGGAAGCAGGTTCAGGAAGCTGAGAAGTGGTCTTGGTTTGTTTTTCTGGTGAACGTCAAAGAGATCCACAGAGAAGTCTTGCACTTTTCTTTGAGGTCAGGGGTTAATATGCTACTGCTCATGACATGACGTTGCCACTGGTACACTGACACCTCAGGCTGGACCTGCCAGTGGGGATTAGAAGACTCCTGCACCTGTACTAAGGTTTATCCCTGTTCTGGGTGGCTGTGTGCATGCAACATCTATATAAACAGACATCATGACTGCTCTAGGATCAGTTAAAACCACGAACAGCAGGTCAGCAGCTTGTTTCATGACCTGCCATATCCAGGAGTTTGACACCACAGGGAAAACAATGGCAAATTCAAATTCACTTCCACCAGGCAGTGGGAAGAAGAACGAGGCTGTACCACACCACGGCATGAATCATCTTCTAGAGGGCTGAAAGTTTGGAGGACCGTTCACACACTGCAGAAGCTGGGAAGGCTGTGATTAAGGCGTTTCGTGAGGCAAATTTGCACCAATGCATAACCCGGAAAAGCAACATGGTCCTTTTTGCCTTTGTAGGAGAATTTATGCCTGAGAAGGTTACGCAACCATGAGCTGATTGCATTACTCATTTAGTTGGTGTGAAGAGGATTGGTATTGATTTTGCAAAGAGTGGATATGAAAGTCAGGGGCAGAAAGAGAAAGACCCAACACTAACATGGAACATGCCTCAGTCAGGACAGAGCTAATCATTTTGATCATGCATGGATTATATAGTTCCTCTGTCAGTGTGCGGAATATTTTGTAGCATGCTATATTTAGATGAGTCACTAGACGGAAATTGTTTTTATCTTACTGTTATGCCACTACTGTAAAAAAAAATAAATAAAAAACACAGCAAATCCAGTAATATCTTATAAATTGCTGTTAGTCTCCTTAAACTTGAAGATGGCTGCAGGTTAGGCAATGCTTATACTACATGAAAAATGTGGTCTGGACTTACACAGTTGCTGATTTATTGATTAGGCTCACACTTTTTCTGAGACTAATAAATAATCAGCAATTATGAGTTCTGTCTACACTAATCATGCAATATAAATGTATATTTGTGGAGTCAGAACATTAAATACTTCTTGTTTTCACAGCCACATGTATATCCTTGCACAGCTGTGTGTGTGTGTGTATGTGTGTGTGTGTGTGTGTGTGTGTATGTGTGTGTGTGTGTATGTGTATGTGTGTGTATGTGAATGTGTGTGTGTGTGTATATGTGTGTATGTGTGTGTGTGTGTGTGTGTGTGTGTGTGTGTGTGTGTGTATGTGTGTGTGTGTGTGTGTGTGTGTATATGTGTGTGTGTGTATGTGTGTGTGTGTGGGGGGGGGGGGGTTGTGGGTGTGTGCATTCTAAACCACTGTAAAAATGGGTGCGTCAGTTTGTCTGCACTAAGATAATGAGTATGCATGCCAGGCTAAGCTCCCTCCCTTCTCCACATAGATATCTGCCTATATGTAACTCCAGAGTTTTGCCTGACAGTCTGTATGTAACTCTACAGTTAGTACTGCCTGTACAGTCAAATGGTCACAATTGGACTCAACATGAACAGCACACAAGAGACCTTGTCCCAGTGGTGTAACTACCAAGAGGGTGATGTCTCATCAATGGTAGACAATCCGACAAATGCTTTTTAAACTGATCTTTCAAAAATGCATCCATTATTTATAAATCTGAAATCCTAAAATATGAAATGCAATGTAATGAATGTAATTCTATTAATACATTAGTACATTAAAAACATGCATTTTGTCCAAATACGAACATTGCACATCAGTTTTTCAGTATTGCGTATTGTCAGCTAAAAATGATGTATTTTTGCTGCAGTACAAATAGGTAGTCATATTGTACACATTTCAGTTAGTGTTAGAGGAGGCTCTGACTTTTTATGTAATCTGGGATGTATTGGCGGTAGCTGTGAAGATGCTAAATAAATTCAAGCACAAAGGAAGAGCTGAAAGTAAACTGCCCCTGCATTGAGCCAAGCTTCCAGTATACTGGAGAGGAGAAATGCTGTCTTAGTTTTCATTTTTACAAATCTGTATGTTGAAATGATGCATAACGCACCAGATATGCAGCACTGCAGTGAGGAGGTTACAGCTGCCACTCGTGTGATGCACTCGATACAAACGAACCGTCGTGACCATGGAAGCTCCTTCATTGTGTTCTTGCATGCTCTCTCTCTCTCTCTCTCTCTCTCTCTCTCTCTCTCTCTCTCTCTTTCTCTCTCTCTGTTTTGCTCTGTTTTGTTATTTTGTGGCAAGCCATCATCCCAACCCATTATCATTCTGACAGTCTGTCATTTCTTGATGTTCAGAAAATGTACACTTCAACTGTTTGTTTTTCTCACGTCAAAAAAAAAATAAAAATCCTGCTACCTGTTGTTTCATAAACTGACAGTTTATGGAAAATAAATTACATTCACTTAACATCCTTGTGCAGGAAGGTGGCATTCCAGTCTCAACTGGTTCCCATTATTACCTCATACAGGTGACGAGTCTTAGTTCCATGACACTGAACCAATCGCTGCTCTGTGGCAGTGCAGTATGTAGCCTGTGACGTCCAGTGTGTTGTCTAACCAGATACCCTCCGAGCTGTCATACAATGCAAATATGATTTCTGTCTGCCTGCCTTCCATGAGAGATCATCTGTGCTGTGAGTGTGAAATGGTGATATTTGCTGTGTGTGTGAAATGGTGGACATGCTGATATTCCTCCAGTATAACCCCCCCCCCCCCCCCCCAAAAAAAAAGCTTTCTTCTGCCAGAACCACAATGACCCATCAGGTAGTAAATTACCTAATGTCTCCATTTCTAGGCTATGACTTGGACACAGTGAAATGTCAAACCCAACAGAGAAACCATTAAAGCTAGGAGTTAGTCCCCATAACATTGCTTGCTTATGTATAGTGATGGTTTGTTTCTCTGTAGAGTGACTAAAAAATGACGGTACCTTTTTTATTTTTGTACAACCATTGTTACTATTCATAATGGGATTGTTCCCACACTTCTACACTCCTCATAATCACTTTCTTCTTTTAACAGAACTCTTTAAATGAGCGGTAATGGTTGTCAGAGTTAGCTGTCACAACCACAGGCAACCCCAAGAAATCATAAAGATTTATCATGTTTTAGATGCCTGTGCTCTGAATGCCTGTTCAACAGTCTTTTTTTTTTTTGCAAGGACCCACAACACAACAGCCCTCATCAGAGACCTGACAGACTATTCACTCCTGCTCTGATGGATACGATAAACGTGTTCGTGCCAAGCAGGATACCAAAACACTCCGGAAGCGGACCCTAATTTAAGCTGATGGCAAGGCTCAGATAGAGTGTCTGTTTTTCATATTGATCAGTATTCTTCGTGACAGCTATTGCTGTGGGCTTGCTATTTCAGGGCCCAGATTTATTATTGGATATTATTCTTCCTGTCCTGAGGAGGATTATGGTGAGAGGAAAATTTACTCCCATTTTGCTACAATTTGAAGTTCACAGAACAGGGATCATTCCAATATTGTTCAAGTAGAAAAAGCTAATTAGGTTATGTGGAGGAGGTTTCACACATGGGACAATAAGTATGTTTGAGCCACATTTGAATTGCATACGTTCCATTCTTCCTTTCATCTTGCTGACAATGTGCAGTATGTTTTTTTGGGGGGGGTTGTTAGAGCTATTAGCTGAATGAAGGTATTGATTCACTGAAGTATGTGTTCATAGTTTATTTTAAAAGACCTGGTGTTCTCTAAAAAAACTGGATTGATGCCATAAAGGAAGAAAAACTATTCTTATACAGACTTTTCTCCTTTTTTCTCATTTGATTCAAGTACTCACCACTACACAATCATGATTTATGCCCCATCTAAATGAATGATTTTTGCCTTTTATAAAATATTTGTTGATTTGAATAAAGACTCAAAGCTGTTCTCTCTTTTTCCCTTTTGATTTGGTCAGCTTTGAACCATCTTCGATCCTGTACCTCATTTATGCTCTGGCAGGTTGAGTGGAAAAGCAAATATTCTGCTTCATTATGTTCTCTTGCTCTTAGACCTTCTCTGTTCACTTCAGTTCTGGTTCTGTAAACATCACATCTGTTTCCAGTGACAGTTTATGCACCTTCTACTTCTTAGGGAACTGAACTATGGACCTCCACACCCCTTCAAAAACTATAGGTCATGGGTATTACTTCATACCTTATAATATACTCAAATACAGGCTTAACCACCTTTCAACAACTCACAGAAACATAATTTGGGGAAACAACACTTCTTTAGGTACCTTCATTTATTTTGATAAAAATATTAAAACAGTTGGAGAGAGGGCTGTGTGATTAGGTCACACTAATAGAAAAGTTAGTAGAATAAAGTTAATAGAAAAGAGGTCTCTCTACAGCATATGATAAATCAAGATGGGAGAAAGAAAATAACATAAAATTATCAGAATTTCATCCAGGATCAATCTACTGATCAAGTGTCATCAGAAGATGACTGGTTGAATGCATGTAGGACACTCTCTGCCTGAACATCAAGTTCAGGCCTGTGGAGGGAATTGACCTGGAAAAATACTTGAAGATTTTTCATTACTCCCAGAATTAAAAGATTGCATGTTAGAACAGGGTCAGTGTTAGAGAAAGTATGCTAATATGTGTGCCAGTCAATTTCACATTTTTGGGAGTTCCCTATTAGTCTTACATTTTGGGTAGATGTGGTATCCGAGATCAGATCAATAACCAGCTTACAGCTTGACTTCAACTTCAGTGTAGTCTTTCTGGGAAACCTGCCAGAATCGGGATAGATATTTGTTAGAAATATTATTAGCAAGTAGTAAAAGAGCAATCAGTAGTTATGAGTTGAAGAAAGACCTTCCATCAATCCTCAAATGGATAGAAATAGTTCAAGAAATCTGTGTCATGGAACGTTTGACATTTTTAAATTGAGACCTGCCACTGAAAAAGGCATCAACTATGGAAAAAAATACTTTACTTTGTGCCTTTCATGAGTCTAAGGCACAGATTGTGAGGAACTGTACATTTTAAATGGACATCTACAGACATGAGACACATGGATCCTGATGCTGTAATGCAATCCACTTACACTTTGACCTTTACCTCCAGTGATGTGAAGCATTATTCTTTCCCTGTGATGACCCTGCCTTTTAATCCTGTGGTATTAGTGGTGGTGGGGCAGTGGTAGCTCAGTCGTCTAGGTATTTGACTATTAATCAGAAGGTTGCCACTTCAAGCCCCACTGCTGCCAAGTTGCCACTGTTGGGCCCCTGAACAAGGCTCTTAGCCCTCAATTGCTCAAACTGCATTCAGTCACTGTAGGCCGTTTTTCTCCCTCTGTCTGTCCTCTCTGTCTTAAATCAGCACAGAGCTTTTTGGTCCACAACAAAACCTCAAATGGCTGCACATCACATTAGGACACATGACTCAGTACACACTCAGTAGGGCATTAGTGTCTGGAGGAAGGGAGAGTCCTACCCTGCTACCCACTCAACAACCCCCGTCTCTGATCAGGGCCGTCATGCATCATCACACCAGCAAACACACTTTTGATATTCTGTTACAGTGAATATTCAAGGGTAGTGTATTTTTGGGTGCAGGCGAAGTGTGCTGACCGTAATTGGAATGTGACATTTGAAAGCAAAGTGAAAGTTGGTGAATATCTGTCTTCTGTGTTTCTGTGTACCACCATTTCCTGTCTATCTCAGGAATGTGTTGCTGTTTTGTTTTTGTTTTTTAAACTCCCCCCTTTTTTTAGGGGATTGCGTTAACTGATGGGTAATCCTGCCGGGAGGTGACTGAATGACCCCCGCTCTGATAATGTCACTCCTACCAAAGCTAGCATGGCTGGGTCACCTTGAGTCTTATGTGAACCAGGGCAGGCACCATCACACTCTGACCCATCCAAGCCCCTCTGACTTGGGAGGGCAGAGATATGCATACAGGGTGGAGTGAACGTGGCTTTTGGTTTGTGGGAGTGTGTGCTGGATCAGAGCACCTATTTTTCCATTTCAAATTGGGAGTAGTTTATCTGAAATTCCAGATACAGGTCTGGATTTATATAGCCGTAACAGTATTGTACAGCAGGGTTTGGCTGAGCAGACACTGCTGAGCAGGCCTGCTTTAACTCGTTTCACAATCAGTTGTGTTTTGAACCCTTCTTTATGTGTACCAAATGTAATTAGACTGTATGATAAGATGATTTCCCATCTCTGGAAGTGTGTATGTGGTGCTGTTCTTGGCTAATGAGATCATATGGTGTGCCTGCTAGGAGAAGCTCTGACATTTCCAGGTCTGCAATGGTTCTGTGGTCAAAACATACCACTCATGAGCAGGATACAGGGTCGCTGATAAATAACTGCCAGAAGAGCAACAGTGTGCAATTGTACTTTTAAAAAATGCACCTGTAAGACAAGTGTATCAAATGAAATTGCCTTGTAAGTGGATGTTAAGTTTATGTTAAGTGGCCCTGGAGTTAATCTTCACACCAAAGGACTTGTGACAGTTTAAACCTCCTGTTTATATTTGAGTTTACTGAGAGGCCCATTCATGTATAGCTGGAAGATTTTGCTAAGTGCCGTGTCATAGTTGTTGCACTTACAATTTCTGAGTGGGCCCTTACGTTAGTAAATGATTAATCAAAGTGGTTTTGTCTGAGTTCTTTATCGTTATGCTTTAATCATCCAAACTCATTGGCCAGTGATGATGATAAAGAATATAATGGCTCAGAAAAGTCATAATGACAATAATAATAATAATAATAATAATAACAATTTGGTGACATTGTTATAGCATATCAAATATAAAGGTGTTTCCTCCACAAGAGTTGAACGAGACTGTTTCAGTGCCTTTTGTTCCCTGTTTAACGCCAATTTGTCCCAAAGACACCCCTCCTTCCACCCTATGACTCATACCTGATGATGTCACACTCTCAGTTGCTATGGCAGTTGTTATGGCAACTGCAGGCAGGGTTTCAGAAGCTGAGAGCTGTTCACAGGTGCAAGGCAGAGATCTAAAATCGCTAGTGCAGCTAACAATAATTATTTTTCCCCTTCTGATATGCTGGCAGATAGTGTGCGGACATGCAACCTTTCTTTAAAGCTCAGCGTGTTGCAAGAACAAGCTGCCATCATTGGTCTTCTGCTAGATGCAGAGAAGAGCATAAGAAAAGGTTCTCGCCATGAGAGGAGCTGGTTAGCACAGTAGCTGGCTCTCTCTCACTTACCCAGTATGGAGTTGCTGGCTAACTGCTCGGTGTTGCTTTGTTGTGATGCTCTCGGTTGGTGTGATGTGTGATTTTATCCGTGGGTGGGTTTTAGTCTATTTTTTAAAAAGCACCCACCAGTTTTTATCTGGACGCCCACCTGCTGGCCAACATGGCTCACCAGGGGCTGTGACTGATGAAAGATGGCATGGCTGCCCCACTGTCGTAGATTCTCACTAACAGATCGAAACTGCCTCCTCGCCACAACAACAGTGGCAGCTGGTCATGGCGGCAGGGAGCTTCAACAGCCGAAGACTTGGTGTCGCACGGTGGCTTGTGTGACCTTCGCAAACAAGTTATGTAGAGTAAAAGTCCAGTCACACAGAGTAACTGCCCTGACTTACAGCACAATAAAAGTGACTTGATGCCTCGCACAAATGAATAAAAACCAGAGTGCCGTGTTTAAAGGTGACTTTAAAAGTAAATGGAACTTTAAGAAAAACAATCTATGAAAATAAGATATTAGGGCTTGAGAAGATCTGTGAACTGGGAAAGTTGATTTCTCTGGCTTTTCGGGGTTGAAGCTTTTGTATCTGTTCTGGTGTCCTGATCACCAACCATGTGATTAGCAGTAAACTATTAATATTTGGCTTGCATGTGGCAAACAGTAGGCTTATAGGAGATAAGAGACACCTGGCTTTGGTGGTCAATGGGAGTAGCCAGCTGCAGTCGGACGAGGAGCTGAGCAGAGAACCGTCAAACCGGCAGTTGTTGTGGGATTCATACAAATATATGCATGTGACGCATTTCTGTGAAGGATACATAATTCAATTTCCCATCTGTGCATAATATCCATGCACACTAAATATTTTAATAGCCTGAGTGCTGTATTAGCAGCGGTTTGTAGGTACGTTTGTCGGTGGAGATTCTAGCCGACGTGGATAAAGCTCTGTCGTCATCACACCTATCTCAGCTCGTGTAGTCAGGTGAAGAGCCAGTGCCAGCTCTGAGAAGGTACCAAGCCAGGTGACGATCATTTTGTACAGTTGAACAAGCCTAAAACCTGAATGTTATCCACAGCAGTTTTAAAAGTAGCAAAAACCATCAAACTGTGCAGTATGCTGCTTTAATGTTGTGGTAGGCTACATCACAGCACACAGCTTCCTGTTGTTTCTAAAAAGGTGACTTTTCTATAATTAACTGAAAGTCTACATTTACGATTGCTCAGTCAGCTAGATTTAAATCCAGCCTATTTGTTTATTCACATTTTTTAAGAATCTAATTTAATTATTGTCGTCCTTTTGCCCACAGTTGTTGGGCCAAATTGCTGCATCATGAGTTCATGCCTTGGTGATTTATTATTTTTAAGGCTCTTCCAGGTCATGGTGATGCGTGGAGTTAGTAGAGTAGCCTTTGCTAGATTAGCAGTAAGGTTTTGCTATCAGGATGTCTTTATGGTCTGGTTTCCAACAATAACATTCATCATGTACACCTTTTGCTATTCAGGAAGCTCAGTTGATTTCTCTTGTCTTAATAGAGATAAACCATTTAAGACCAAACAAGCATTTAGTTAAGACACTAAAGTCAGGGCCAATGTTTCAAAAGTCTCATGACTCACCAGCTGTTTGGTTGATCTGTGTGTGTGTGTGTGTGTGTGTGTGTGTGTGTGTGTGTGTGTGTGTGTGTGTGTGTGTGTCAGCAGTGGGCCAGTGTCCTCGCAGCCTTGACTGTGCTCGGGAAGGGCGTCATTTCTGTGAGCCTGGCTCCTCCCACTGTGGCCCATGCCTCTTACCACTCGTGGAGGATAATAGAGGGAGATGCGTGGTCAGGAGACGGAGCCACTTCAGTAAGTATCCACCCTGCAGCCGTCTCGACACCCAGCCCTCCACCTGTCTCCACAGCCACTCCTCCACCCGTCTTGACACCCAGCCCTCCACCAAGCGCGTTGGTGCTGCAGCTGCGAAGAAATGCCTCCGTCATATACGTCATTTATAATCAGCATAGACACATTCATCTAGCGATAATGAGGGCTGGTGTGTAGCAACAACTGAATGCTGGTGTTGGGGATCTTGTTCCATAAACAAGGACCATAAATGGCTATGGGGTAGGGCTGTCTAAGAATCAGTAGTGAAGTTTAGTGGAAGAATAAAGTATGAAAATATGTGTCAGTCATGCCTCTTTCCAGCTATGTGTAAGATCCTGACATCGTCATCATCGTCATCATCATCATCATCATCATCATCATCATCTATATTGCAGCTATATTCATCAGTCACTGCTGTAATGGCAGCTGGATGCTGTTATGTTCTGAGTCAGCAAAGTGATTCAGCATTTCTGTGCCTGAAGCCCAGCATAGAGCGAAGAGCAAATTGTCTTGCTGAAAGCAACTTAATTTTGCGTCCAGTCTGTGCGATTTGGCGACTGATATTGCCCAGCGCTATTAAGAGCAATCGTGCCACATAAGGGGGAATTTGAGAGAGCACTAGAACTGCAAACATTTGAGTTGGACCAATAGTTCTGAAGTCTACAATGGACCCGTGGGTTGGGCTTGAACGGAATCGGTCTTGAAGCTTGCAGGAGTAATGATCACCCACACACATGCACCCACTGGCTCCTAGTGCTCATCATCTGCCCGGCATGGCAACATACTCTCGAGCCCTTAGGCGCACTCATGCTCTCTCACTCCTTTTTCTCTCTCATTCTGTATCTGTCTCTTCTCTCCCTTACCCCTAACCCTGCCCTATTCTCATATTTTTTCCTCTCCTGTGCCAGTGGAAAGACGGACCAGAGAGGGGTAGTTGATGAATTGGGTAGTCGCGTTCCTATTTGTGCCGCAGTGGCTGGTGAGCGGAACGCGCGACTCTGCGTGGACTGTCAGCTCTTTGCTCCCCAACTACGAGCGCATTTAAAGCCTATGTGTTTTTCTTTACCTACTAGGACATATTCTTTAAAGCTCCAAACGTTTACAATTTACAGTACCTTTCTTCAAACTGCTATACATAAGGGCTGACCATTTATAAACGTTTGAATTAGAGCTCAGTCTCTCCAGTGCAGGCAAGGGAAGGGCAATAGCAGATTTTTTTTCTTCAAAATCAATAAGACTCAGCAGGCAGCAGTAGTGAACCCTGCGGCACTACACATCCAGCACCCTTCTCCAGCCTCGGTCTCTCTGTCGCTCTGTTCTTCTCTCCAGCTTGTGTTTTTCTGCTCTGCTGCTCCCTGATTTTGAGGACGTCCGTGGTTCCTGCCTGCCCTGTCTTAGCCGTTTTGGCAAATCCTCTTTGTCAGGCTGACGCACTGAAAAATATTCTGCACTCGCTGATTCCGCGGAAGGCGTTTGGACACTTCTTTGTGGAGCTGATTGGCTGGTCAGAGTGCACGCCTGTTTAATTAAGGACACTGGGTTTAATTAAGAAAAATGAGCACTTTATTTTACACAAGACAAATGAACTCGGCTTCCACATGCTTCATTAAACCAGTGTTGTTGGTAACTGAAGAGAAAAAAGTAAAATGAAATGCTGAGGTTATAGTCTCAGTCTAACTGGGTGGTTGGCAGCTACTGACAGCCTCATTGCTGGCCTTTGGCAAAGTCATGGCCTTACAGACCAGTGCACATATCTGCAGGCTCCCAATTTCCTCTCAACTTGAACTTCTATTAGGGTAAGTACACATCATTCAGTGAGAGTGGAAACTGAGTGAAAATCAGCCCTTACGCCATCTGAAAGATGTGGAGTACTGCCAGGTGTTCTTTTAATTAGTACCATCGAGAGTTTCATTTGAATTTTTAATTGTTTGCTTTAGTTAGACACATTGATGGACTCTAACGAGCCTGTTCTGAATATCGAATTAGAGGTTTCAGCCAGTGAAATTCAGATAAGGCTTTAGCGCTGAACTGAACAAAATCTTGGAACATAAAAAAAATGTCCCCTTTAACATTAATAGTCTTTTCACAGAAAATGTTTAGTCGTTTATAGCTGGAAAAATGTCCTTAATAGCAACAATCATAAACTCGCCTCAACAGTGCGAGCATGGAACGTTCCAGTTGGGGGTGGAGCTAATTGCCACCTCATCGCTCTCGCCATCATTCCAGATGAGTCTATCCCCTTGTGTTCTCCTGCCTGTCCCCTTTTTTCCTGTTGTTTTTTTTTCTATTGGTTGCCATGGTGACGGATTTCATTCATGAATTTGATTAGGCTCCTCCTCCGTTTTTGCCCGAGCACCCGACTCCCACGTCAGTAGGGCAGTGCTGCAGGGAAGCTCTGACCCATCAGCCCACGCGCCACAAGCACATGTGCACGCTGCAGACCTCACATGCCCACGCATGCTACAGCATATAGGCGCACACTCACACTCACGCACAAATATAGATGCATGACACAATACACATCCCTTATAATACTGTTTTGGTTTTTTTTGCTATATATCTTACAGCACAAGCGCACATACAGAAATCTAGAAGGTGATATCTAGAAGGCAGTAACCCTCACTTACAGCATGTGCAACAATGCATGCCCATTGTGTTGCACCATCGCTCAGCGGCACACAGATCACAGAGCACATGCATGTACACACATACGCTCTACAGTCACATGCATTGCGAATTATATTTACTGTAATATTAGAATAAGTCATGCATGGTGGTGCAAGTGTGTAAGGAAGGAATGAATATGCATGCTTACGTTTTACGATCTTTGTTTCATTTCATGAGATACATAACACGTACATGTGTTGTATCCTCTGGAGCTCTGTCACAAACACATGCCTCTTAACCCTTTACTTTTCCTGAAGTGTCCTGAGTCGTTTACTCCATTGGTAGTGGTTGAACATTTTCTTGCAGTTCTCTTCTACCAGGATGAGATGCAGTGTTCACCGTGGTCATGCATCTCTATGTGTTGTTGTGCAGTGAAGATGTATTGCTGGTGGTGCCTGCTGTGGCCTGTAAGCAGGACTGGAAGGGGGTGTAAATCTTGGAAGCAGTACTTTCACAATTGCTCTTTAAATCAGGGAGCACTGAGCCACTTCACTGGCTTCATTCCACTGCCGCAGCAGTCTAGAAGAGAAAACCCAGCCTCAGCTGGTGGACGGGTGATTTATAGGACAAGGAATGAGTACACATGGCAAATAAATTAATAATCTGACAAAAATTCATACAGCTAGTCCGTATTACCAAAGATCTCTCTCCTCTCTCTCTTTCTCTCTCCTGTCTGCAGAAGTGCCTGAGCTAGATGAAGAGATTGACCTCCTCTCGTCTATCATAACCAAACACAGAGAGTCTGGCATGAAACACACAGGTATCAGAACACACACATTACTATTGTAAGAGATGGTATTGAAAGTACTCTGAATATTAGAACTAGGTATGTTGAAATTAAATGCTGTGAATATCTAAAAGGTGAGCATTCTTGCTGTAAAACATCTCATTTAAATGGCTTTGTGGAAATTCCTTCTTCATTGAGTTGCCATGACTCCTTCACCTTGCTCCACAGCGCCCTCTCAGGATGCCCCTGGGATTGCAGAGGACAGCTCCCGGCTAAGAAGCCATCACAGACCTAAAGCAACTGTTGGCTCCGCCCCAGCTCACCCTGTGCCCAGCGCGCTGACCACACTGACCGCCATGGGTGCCCCCCTTGGCCCTGGTCCCAGTGCACCCAGTTCCCCCAGCCCTGTGGCCTCAGTGGTGCAGGGCGTACCTCTCATCGTTCCCTACCCGCCTGGGGACCACTCCTTCACAGGTAAGCCTTCCTCTCCCGCACACTGAATCTAAAGCACTGCTATAGATGGCAGCAATGGTGTGCTTCAGGAGCCAAATGGGCAAATACGATTAACAAAACATCTGATTCATGATGTTTTGATTTTTGTTTACTTTTTTCATCCTGATGGTTTGGTTACTGTATTATTGCATTGTATACTTCAATCATCTGTCTCATCTGTGTCTGTATCTCTCGCTCTCGCTCTCTCTCTCTCTCTCTCTCTCTCTCACACACACACACACACACACGCGCACGCACGCATTCTCTCTGTAGTTGTGACAGGCTTGTGCCTCATGCTGGGATCCGTGGCCTTGGTCTTGGCTGCAGTCTGTTGGGTCAGGTGAGTGTCAGCCCTGCCTGGCACATCCATAGATGCACCTCTTAAAAACAGAATCAGAAAGACCTTTGAGTCAGAGTGCAGGCCTTGATAGAACATTAATCACTGGAACAAGTGGAACATGTTGAAAGCTATTGGACGTGCTATATTTTTGGTGACAGGATGCAGAGAGCAACTCGCCTGGCGCAGAAAGCAGACTACTCAGCCTTCGGAGTGCTGAACCACCATTCCTATGATGTTACCTCTGTGAGTGTAGAAATCACACACGCACACATGCGCGCAAACATTTTTTTCTTGTATTTACATTTTGGTGTGGTTTTGGCTTTTAGTCTGGAGATAAAACACTGGCTCAGAGTGCTCAGATGTACCACTATCAGCATCAGAAGCAGCAGATGTTGTCGCTGAAGTGAGTAGTCCGTCCACACGACTTCAAATCTGCACTCTGAACCCTGACCCATTCCCAGCCCAATGCCAACCAGCTTGCTTCCAGGCCACCGTTTATGTGGAATTTGATTTTATACATGAACAGCTTCTGTTAAGATGATCATTTCCTTACTTTCTCATAATCTCTGTTCAGACAAAGAGATGAGCCCAAGATCCCAGAATCAGGAGCCACCTCTGATGAGGAGAACGAGGATGGAGACTTCACTGTGTATGAATGCCCTGGACTCGCCCCAGTAAGTCGTGTGTGTGTGTGTGTGTGTGTGTGTGTGTGTGTGTGAGTGACTCCCAGGGCAGTCTTACAAAACGGCACCACCCTGTGGGCAAAATCAATGGTATTATTTGCCACTTGCAGTGGAATGTAGCATGTATCATTGTGTAGACTGGTGTTTAAATCTCTCATTATCCTCTCTCGTTCTCTCTGTCTGTCTCTGTGTAGACCGGGGAGATGGAGGTGAAGAATCCTCTGTTCGATGATTCCACCCTTCATCTTCATCTTAATCTGCAGAGGAGTTACAACTAAACCAGGACAGTCACGCACAACCACACAGAAGAAACATCAATCAGAAACATCAACTCTCCCCACCCCTGAGTCACCTGCCTGATCTTTGGACAGCGGTCCCAACCTAGAGGAAATGAAAAGAGAGCAAGGCGAGACCTGCGTGAACTCTGACCAGTGAAGAGCAGCTTTTCCGGTGGTGTGGGATTCAGTGCTGGCTGCTTTATCCTTCCCTGGTGATTTCTGTCCTCTCAGTCTCCATCTCGGACCCGCACTCATGTACTGACTGTTACATAGTGTGTCTCACAACAGAATGCAGGATGCACCACACTGGGTCATTAATGTACTGACCTGCCTTTAATCGCGCGTGCAAAAACACACACACACACACACACACACTCACACTCACACTCTACAGTGCTTGGTGGCTTCATTTTCTCATGAACTGAGCACTTCCTTTAATTCTCAAAACATGCGTTTTCCCTTCCAGAGGCCATTACACACTGCCATTGTTTGGAAGCGAAGCAGACATTTGGGGTTTTTTGTTTTTTAGTAGGCATATCTAGCAATGTTTTGTTTTATTTTCATTTCTTATTATTCTTCTGGATTTTGCCCAGCAGAGCTTTTAAAAGTCAGCAGTGTAACTGTAGCCTTTTTCAGTATAAGCGTTTATCAGTATAGGACCCTGAGTGCCCCGCCCACCCCATCACACTGTGGCCAGCACGCCTGTCCACTGTCCCCAGCTTGCCTGCGGAGGCCGGGGGGCGTTGGCATTCCAGGGATTTGCCCTGGTCCTGCTCCCAAACTAACCATGGACTGGTAAGCAAGAGCGCTGCAGGTCCACGTTGTCCTTGTTCTGAGGTTCACAGAGCCGTAACGTTTAGGTAGAGGGAGGGCTGAGGGAGCGGTTTAAAGGCTTTTAAACTTAGATGTTTGCACTCTGGTCCATACGCTTAAAGCCTTTCGGAGAGGGAGAGCTCAGATCTGGAATCAGTTGTGCATTTTTAAATGGACCTGGTTTGGGCAGTAATGAAGTATATAAGCTGATCAGTGATCAGGACTTTGGGGTCAGTGTTAACCTGGGGTTCTGCTTCACTATCAGATTACTGCTTCATCCTCTGTCTTTTATTTATACAGTATTGTGAATACTGTGCAATGGAAATTGAACTCATGCATAGAATTACTTGACAAACATATCAAACTAAGAAAATCCTAGATTTGCTTTTATAATAAAATATAACTGTTAGATTTTAAAATGCCAGCAGCTGTTCACGTGTCATACATAAAATCTAGAAACCGCCCTAAAAACATGAGTTATATTATTTAAATATGATTTCCACATATATTGTTTCTTTCAGCACAAATAGTGTTTTTTTTTTTTTAAACGCCAGTTGTGGTTTTAATATTTTCATAATTGTGCATATATGTATAACTACATTATATGATGTAGCCTTCGTATAGTCTGTATGGTCCTACTATGCATGATCTGAAGCTGTGGAACGATAAAGGAAGCCGGTATGCATTTATAGTTCTTACAAACCACTTAACGGGACCTTTAAACATGTGCCCTGCTGAACTGTGGCTCAAACATGTCTGACTGACCTCTGCAAACAGGCAACACCAAAAGCGAGATGTGCACCTCCGTTACAGATGTGTTGTGTTTTGCTGCAGGGAAGACAATGTACTGGACTTTGCCAACCCCCTCTGCCAGGTCTCAGCAGTAACTCTCTCTGCGCTTGCTGGTGTGATGTTGCTCGTGGCTTGAAGTATTTGCTCCTGTCTGCTGTTACTCAGGAAAGCTGCTCACAGTAGCCAGACTGTTGAGCAGTATTCTCTGCACCCAAAGTCCCCCTCACAGACCTAGTCATGACAATGGCACATCTATAGCCAACATGGAATGGGAGAACAGTGTTATACAGCATGGTGACCAGTTTGTTTGTCTTTTAAAGTCTTTTGGGAAGAAAGAGACTTAAATTTTTTTTTTTCAGGGCCCACTTTCCCAAAAACATTGCAGTGTTAAGATCATCTTAAAAGACAGAGTGTGTTCAGCGTGATACTCCACCATTTAACGGTGATCTTTATGTTACGACGCTCTTAGGAAACCTGTCCCTGATCAGTAAAAGGGAAAGGACTAATTTACCTTAGTTTATATAAGCCTTTTTAAACAAGTCACCTGGCAGTTGTGGATAAAGTCATTGCACAGTGTTCTTAAAGTGATGTAGCAGTAAATATAGAGGTTATGTGACTCAGTAGGACACCTTAAGGGCGGAGACTTTGTCTAAATACGACTTCTCCATTCTCCAGCAAGTCCTTTGTCTCCACCATTTACGGTGGTATATACAGGAATGAAAGGTACGTTACTCAGAAACCTTCACCTACACAAGACATCGCTGTTTATGTTGGTCTTGAATATACTGAACACTTTTTCAACTAATGAGATTGTTTAACATGCATGTAAGAATAGAACATTATGGAAAACAAAATAAATAATTATTATTTATATTGTATCAAACTGCAGTTTTGATTATTTGATTTTTTTTAAATAATAAGTTAAATGAGAGCTTGTAAATAATAAATGCTGTGGATTCAAATATATGCAGTTATTCAAACTGAAATTGTGATTTTGCTGGTATATTGACATTGATTGATTACTTCAAATCAACATTTAATCATTTTCAAAATTGTATCTTGAATTGCAGAATGGGTTTAGATGCTTAAGGTAAAAGACATGCCCAGAATAATTTTATGCATCTATACAAAAATGTAATTCTGAAATGATTTATATGTAGACAACTGCAGCTGTAGACATCAGCTACACATGATGCAATGTCATACACAGTTTAAAGAATTGAGTAAACTCACGTATGCATGACACAAAGTGACATCATCGCCATCTGCAGGCCAAATTGAACATTCACTTCAATATAATTTCTCTGCAGGTAAGGCAAGGCATTTTATTTTCTCGTTAGTTCGAAATGCTTTCCATAAACTGTGTGTAACGTATTTATTAAATTTAAAATTAGGCAACCACGGCACCCATTCAAACTCTGCTGCCATCTAGATTGAAAATGAGTGACGTCACTGACGCGTATGCAGTGTTTGTATTCTTGATGTGCTTGGAAACTAACGATACTGATACAAAAAAAATATGTTTTCAAATCCAGTATTAGCTTTAAATGTGTGGACGAGGCTTCCTTGTGGCGGAGGAGTCTCCTCAACAAATAATAAAAGTTAAGGTAATTTACATTTTCTACACATCCCTACATATACATTTTATCTTATTGTTTTTGTTTACACAAAAGTACACTTTATTGTTGTTTAAGTTTACAGTTACTTCTGTGTGCAAGTCATTACAGCCTGCAGCCGTCACATGAGGAATGGCTGGTCAGGGTGTGGCGTTAAACAGATAAGCAACCCCGCCACTTCCAATGGATACATTCTGATTATTTGCTCCTCCAAATTCGCGGGGCTTGGTGGATTTACCAAAGAACTGCATAAATCAATTAGCCCTCTTGACGGTGGGCCACCCATTATGATAGTTTATTGCAAAAAAAAAAACCCATGAAGTTAGTTTTAATCTAATGAGTTAGTTTTAATCTTAGTTTTAATCTAATGAGGATCGCTGAGAATGTTACAATTTCTGAGCAAATTATTTAACTCAATGTAAAAAATATATAATTTGATGTAAACCTGACGTTTCTCATTATTTAATATTAATAAAAGGTTATTTTTTTGTGGACTGGTACAGGAAATGATGCTGTCTTGCTTAATTTGCTCTAACTTAAGCTTGGTTTGATTATTTTTAATTGATTAGATGAAATGAAGGTCCACGTACAGTAATGTTATTTAGCTTTACTTAAAAACTGACCTGGGCTTTAGGATGTCATTATGGCATTACTTGATCTAAAGCCTAATCAACTTCTTTCAAAAAAAGCAAAGACTTACTGAAAGTAAGCTTGATACAAAAATGGCAATAGTATGAACACGCACACAATTTTTTTAACTCAACATTTCCTGAGGAATAATTAAAACGGGGTACAGAGGACATTCGTAAATTGGCACCATTTTAAAAATTAATACACATTCACTCGCATGTGAGACTTAAAATCACTCCCGTTATAGTCAGTACTGCAGGAGGTTCCCAGAAATAGGTTTCCATTTAATGCAGTGTTTAATGCAGGTCCAATTATACATATATCCTATCTTAAGCATGGAGTTCAAACATTGCACAAGCTGTTTAGACAATGCATTAAACACTGATTTTATAATGAAAACTGAAAGGATTGTCATCATTTGTGTGCAAGCATGTTTGACTTGGTTGACTCAATAAACAGGAACCCACCAACCACACCAGTGTGAATGTTCAAAATTTAAGATGACACTTGATTCACTACTAGAACTTCCTCGCATTCGTGTGGGTAGCCAAGTTGTATTCAAAGTGGCCCCAACAAGGATTTGTCAGCCAAGGGTTCCATTTGCTGATTCACTTTACCCACCCACCCCCACCCCCAGCCCCTTCATAACTCTAGTAGCTGCCTCATCACAATTTGAACTCTGACAAATAACCAATGAACACTGCTCAACATTCCACCTCACGAAAACACTGTGCATGTGGCACACTGGTCAGAACCAGGATACCCAAACTTCTCAATTCATGTAATAAGTAAAACAAATCTCTGCTTTCACCACCTTACAAGTATAAGTTGGCTTGGTTCATTGCAGAGCATTCTGCACACGCCCTTTAAAATAAAGGCACTTTTGATTAACCAGTGGTGGGGACAGCAAATGTTGCCAACATTTTATTTAAGAAACTCAGGACAGAGAGTTTGAGAAGGTTCAATAAGTTACAGTATCCCATAGCAAGGCCACATTAGATAAACCTTTAGTGCTTGACCATCCAGCTGAACTAGGTAGGGGCAATTGAGCTTTACTCTGATGGTGGTCCTGAGTGAAGCTGTGGCTGGCTGAGCCTAGAGAGCCACTATACACATTTGAAGGGGAACCAAAAGAGGTTATGTGCATGTCGGAGGATTGTTGGTCCATACCAAGTGCCACAACAGATGCTGGTTGGCTTACACTTGCCTGCATCCTATCCCCACTTAGTAGAATAGCTGCCTTTGGACAACCAAAATACACTGGATGAGATCTGACTTGGTGGGCTTTACTGGTTGGACATTACCGTGTGGGATCCAGGTTGGGTATGATTTTGGGCACTCTGCATCTGAGACCGAGCAATCTGAGGCACAAGTCCGCCCTGTAACATCTGCCATGTGCTCGCAACCAGAGAAGGATGGGCCCCATAGGAGATGCTGCTTTTTTGAGCTTCACTGGCAGATTGCTGGCTGGTGGACGTTGCACAAGCACTCACACCAGAGCCCGGCGTATGGGCAATCTCATAATGGCTAGAAGGCTGTAATATGCCTGTATCCTGAGAATACACAGGTCCATAATAGCTGATGCTTTTTTTGTGAAGCATCCCTGGTAGACTGTTGGCTGGTGGAGGTCAAGCCAGCACTCACACTGAGGCCCTGCATCTGGGCCTGGGCAGTCTTTACTGAAGGCTGGTCATGGATAGAGAGCTGCTGTTTACTTGCAAGCTGGGAACATAAAGAGCCATGATAACTGGTGTTTTTTGTGCAGCGTCACTGGCCGACTGCTGGCTGGTGGAAGCCACACAATAACCCACACTGGAACCCTGCATCTGGGACTGGTTTGATGTCAATTTCATAGCTGGTCACGATGCAGACCAACTTGAACTTGGGTACTGACCACCATAGCTGCCTTGCTGAGAGTTTAAAGCCAAGGTACCCACTACAGTCTGGGTTTGGGACATGGGCTTACTGGCCTGGTTTGTGAAGGATGGGAAAATTGTGTGTACTTTTGAGACTGAGGAGAAATATGAGAAGGTTGGTGCTTCTCTGATGGAAATGTATTTGATTGGCCTGAGGACTGAGCCCTGTAGCCTCCCTGATGATGGATAGGAGCAGATTGAACAGATGCAGTGTGCATCGTTGAACCAGCATACTGACTTGGGAAACTTTGAGTGCTGAATACAGAGTGCAAGCTGCCAGAAGACCCCTGAGGCAAAGCACCTTGGTGAAAGAGGCTACTGGACATCTGGGTGCCAAGGACAGGCATAGAGTTCTGGCCCTGAAATGGAGTTTCGATATTACCAGAGAAACCCAGCAGCTGGGGCTGGGATACTTCAGGAGGTTGCTGGGAACTTTGGAACACAGACCATTAATACCCAGTAGAGCCAATTGAAGTCTCAGATTCTGAAGAATCCATTTGACTGCTTGAAATACAACTTGACTGAACATTCTGACTGGGTTCCTGGACTTGCTGAGGAAGCAAAGAGCTACTTTGCATGCATGCAACCAGAAGTAGAGCCCTCCATCTTGCTCTGATAAGGAAGATAGTTGACTTTTTGGGGTTCATTCATAGGAACTGATGTTGCTACACTGTACAAATGCTGTGCAACCTTTTTATTCCACCCTTTGAGATAGACCAAAAAAAAAAGTAAAGATTGTTAAAATTTTTGAACATAGGCACAAGGCCTCAATATCTGGTCTGGTCTTACCTTCATGCCCCTCTGCATCCTTCAGCAGAAATACAGCAGTGAGGAGTAAACAACCTACAAAAGAACATTCAAACATGAAGGTAAGCCACTGCCTTAAAAAATAGACAAAACAGACAAACCACTCCGTATGACTCTTTACAAATAAAATTTGCAAGTTTTATTACAGTATTTATTGGGGAAAATTAAGTTATACAAACATAAAACAAGTTAAGAAATAACACTTGCTAAAGTAACTCTATGAATTCAAAAGTCAATGTCCTGCAGTTCTGTCTGAATTGCCTGGTCTTTACCCTTAGCCCTTCCTTCATTATAACAGGGCTAATCCATTTATCCAAGATGGCTAGGCATGCAAAGTTTTACAAACAAGCAACATCTCAAATATGTCATAATAAATGTTCAATTTATAAAGATTTCACTCTATAGTCAATTCCATCTTGCTAGCTACCTTTGTTTAGTTAATTTCTTTCTCCATCCCAGCTCCCAATGAAGCTTTCCAGTCCCTGGAAGAGAGCAGAATGACCTGTTCCACCACTCCTACAAGATTCAGGTAAGTGTCCACTTTATTGTTAACCGTCCTCGTTTCTGATTTGTGTCTCTAGACGATGTGATGTATTAAAGTAGTTCTAGTGATGGGTCACAGCTCTTGACCTCATCACAAGTACCCTAGGTGAATGGATGGTGATTGAGTTGGGTGGTCTAATGCTTAGGCAACATCATCTCAGCTACACCCCCTCTAATGACACATCAGCCTGCCACATCTGGGTTTTATTTTGATCAGCTCTTACAAACCCATTGTGAGAGCATGAGGCTTGAGTATGGTGAGGTTTATACATCCCATACGCCTTGTGAAGCTCTATCACATAAGGTGTAGGCATCACCATGAAACTAGTTATTAATCATTTTATATGGTGAAATACATTGTTTGAAATATAAAGGATGAAAACTCAAAAATAATTGATCTACTGCAATTGCTGTTTCAATTTCAAGCAGCAAATGCTAGTTCACATTTGATTCCGCATGCTGGTGGCATCAGTAAATGACCAAATGATTGCCTGGTTTAGACATTGCTGTGGGTTTAATTGTGACATGGAGACAAGTTGGAAGAGAGGCTTTTAATAATTGTCAGGCATTTCCCATAAAGAATATCAAAAGGTTATACAAGCCTCAGTTTAGAATGAAACCTTAATATTTTTGTATAAGATAAAGATTAGGCAAATTGAAGAATAGAACTTTCTTTAACATCAATATTTTTTTCCCCCTCAGATTTTAGGAAAATATAAAAAGCCATATCATCCTTCTAATCTTAGTGAATTTTAAGATATCAAAGTGGCTAAAAGTATAAAAATATTGGACTAACAGTAACAGAAAACAAAACAGGTTGTATAAGTAGTGCAACAAAAGCAAATAGTTTAGAAGCCAAGATAGTATAATCAAATTTTAGACTCTTTAAACGCGGACACAAAGACATTCACACCCTTTCAGATTACAATACACATGAGCACACTCAAAGTGTTTCAATATTAACCAATCAGAGTCATCCTTCTTCCAGACTTTATACTAGTTGAAAACTCCTACTCTTCCTCTTTTTCAACATTCTGCTTCTTGGGTGCCTGCAAGTGACATCAGACACATTATCCATTACAGAACATAAACATAATAAAGTTGGAAAAAAGGACTTGCCTAAAACAGTAACGTTACTATTTTTAATCCAAACTTCTATTATAATGATATGTCAAACCAAATGTCATACCTTTGATGTCCCAGTATTCTTATGGGTGTGTCTACCTTCTGTTCTCTCTTTGCAAACAGGCCTGGGGGGTAGGCAGAGAGTGTTAAAGTCATCGGTATTCTTAAGCTGTCAGGAAAATGTCAGTAACTAAACAAATTATGGCAGAAGACGTGCCTGGGCACTGAAAGGTGTGGGACACAGCTAACTGGAAATGGCTGTGTATTGCCTAAGTCTTGTTAAGCAAGCTAACAAGCTGACCATGACTGGATGGCAGGGAGATTGCTGACTCACATGCTAGCCAAACTCCCCAGCCACATGCTTACCCCAAAGCTCCGAAGCTGTCGCCAAGCGGAGCTGTGTGGGAGGAGCTACTCTCCAGGGCTGTCCCCCACTGATTCCTGCTCCTCCCCTGCTGCTCTGCGTTGGTGTTCTTCCCGGAAGAAGAGATGCTCACAAAGGGAGAGGTCTTCCACAGACTGCCACTGGCCCTGCCACTCTGCCAGCCGGGTGCCAGGAAATCCTCGCTAGGATCCACTGCGTAAGTGCACACGCACGCACGCGCACGCACACCCCAAAAAAGAATGAACATTTGGATGCAAGATCAAGCATGCCACTAATTAGAAATATAATACAATCGGGCACACAGCCTACATAAAAAATTGTGTCAGTGTGCTCAGTTTTGGTAGTGTTTTCTTTCAGTAATAACACTGCAGATTAGTAAAAGGAGGGTGCAGTGACGGTGTGTGTGTGCACTCATGGGTTGAAATACTGAAATCTCACCCTGGTGTCTCACTCTCCTCTGCTTCTCCGGAGAGCCCCTCCCACATCTCTCACTCGGAGCGTGGAGGGGTGTCTGTGGGGACCCTCCATCTGCTTGGTAAGCAGTCACAGGACGGAGGTCACACTTATCCTGAACATCAGTGTAATGTCAGTATAAGCGTAGAGTAAGAACAAAAAGCCTCCATCCTTCTACCATAATATTTTCTGTACACCTCAAAGAGCTCACCCGCTGACTGACCTGAACGGAAGACATTACCAAAGTGCCAAAAAAACCAAAACAAAACAGACTGAAGGCTTCAGTGCACAGTCAAAATTCTTTTTATATTAGAATTTGGTCAAAAACACAGGTTATGTTTGGCTGTTTCTTCTTACAGTAAACCAATGCAGTTATTTCACAGTTATTACTACAGCAGATACAGATTTTGCCAATTTAAATTAATATCACAATTTAAAATAATGAACTTATATTTTTGCTGTCCCATCTTGATCAAAATCCTTCCAGAAATTGCAATGACATGCTATGATAAGCAGGACTTGTGTGTTATCGCTGTCTTCTGTTAAGAGGCTACATTACAGATCAGGAGAAATGCTGTTTATATTTATGCTTTGTAAATGACAAGATTTGCACAGCTGTGATACCTGGTGGTGAAATACAACATTCTCCTCCAGAGCAATGCCACAGAACTCACAGGGTATGACCACGTCGCCCTCTAGTGGGCTGGAAGGGGGGCTGTCGGACAATGGGGAGACAGAGTGGGGGAGGTTGGGGGGGCTGGGAGTGTGAGGCAGGATTTCGTGACCTGCGCCATCTTCATACTGCAGAGACGGAGGCTGCTTACTGAAGGAGGCAATGGCAGAAGCTGGGTTGCAACCAGTCTGGGAAATAAAGTAAGCACATAAAACAGCAATTAATAAAGAATTCACTAGAGAAGCCAGGTTATTTCTCCACCCTCAACCCTTGATAATGCTTTGGTACTGTACATTAGCTCTGATCATTTGTAATAGGGTGGAGGCATGGTCTGTTATTAGTAGTGATACCACATCAGTCATTTGCATTAAAGGAAGAAAATATTTTCTGTTACACTTGTTGTCACATGAAAGTGCATTTTCAATTCCTAGATGTTTAAGAAAATACATACATCATAAACTTTGTCATTTTCTGGAAGTGTTTTTGTTATTTTTTTAAAGCCTAGTTGAAGACAATACATGTGCTTATGTTGTGCATGGAAACATACTTAAAACCTTTATTTAAAGAATAAATCTACAAGGAAATATGATCTAAGGACAGGTGCAAGAGGAGCTTGACATTTGAGGCTACCACTGAAAGTAACCAGACACAACACACACGGATAACAAACGCACTAGTGTCTCAGAAGGGAGAGGAGGTGAGATTCCACATCCACACTGAGAATAACAGTTCCCAAAAAACAAGCAAAAATAAGGAAATATAATTGTATAATATCCCATACATATCTTAACCTTCATCTCCTTTGAAGGTTCTCTCCAGTTCTGAAACTGTTCATGTGTACTCATTCTGAGCACCTCAAGGATTTGTCAATACTCATCCTTTTCTGTCCTGATTAGTGGACAGTTGAATAGCTGGAATTAAATGACTTCAAAGCAAATATAGTGATTTGACAAAGTCATAAACAAGTATCTACTTGGCTGCTGCTTTATCCTATTCATATATTCAAGCAGACAGGTCTCTTTCACCAAATGACTGGATTGAGTTACCAAGTTAAATTTTAGTGTAACTAGCCCACAGTCATCTAGATCTATGAGCTACAAGGACACTTGTAGGACACTTAAATTAAAATAAAGCAACAAAAAAAAAAACAAAAAAACAAAACAAAATTGGCATGAGGCAATATAGCATCAATGTGCTGAGACTAGATAACTAAAGACTTGGCACAGACCTGGTGTAAGATGAGGTCCTCTTCTGGAAAGAGCTCTTCACAGAACTCGCAGGGAAGCATGATGTCAAAGGCAGGGCTCTGAGTCTGGGCTGTGTTAGCGCTTGGGAGAGCTGTGCTGCAGTATATGTTGCTGTTGGTGGTGGAGGTGAACTGGGACGCCACAGAGCTTCGGGCAGGCGCCCCCCCCAGACGGTGCTCCCACACATCAGTCCACACGCCCTCCCGAGTCCCCAGATCCTCCAGATCGCCATCGCTCTGCAGACTCAGGGCCAGCAGGTAGTCCAGGCCGGAAGAGTCGTACTCTGGGAGCTGGTCCAGGGGCCACAGCAGGCTGTTGTTGTTGTTTTCCAGCTCGGCTTCCTGATCGAGCACTAAGGAAATGAGCACATTCAGGCACACTCATGTTTCCATTCACCATGAAACAGCAAACGCCTCTCGTAATCTCAAAACTAGAGAACAGATGATCTTAGGAACTCTTAAGGTAGTTAGACAAAGTATTGCTGAGAAGTGATTTATTTTTACAAAAGATTTTCCAGCTAAACCAGACAATAACTTACAGTGAGCAAATTCGTTGTTCCTTGGTGCTGGGTTTCTCCTCACCCCTGCCCCTACTGGTCCCCTAGTGCTGTTGTGCAATCTGCCCTCTAATGGCCGAGGTGGGCCCCTGTGATCTGCCAACCCAGGACTGCCGCTGTTATTGCTCCGCTCCTGGAGCCTAAGCAGGCTGTGGATGGGTTGGGTCTCAAACCAAGCTCCAGGAGGCTGGGAGCCTGTCCTCCGTTCCTGGGGAGGGGTGAGGCTACCGCATAAGGCTGGGTGGATGGCTTTCTCTCTCAGCATGACATTGCACTTGCAGATGGGGCAGGGTTCCGTACGTGTACCGCAGTAATCCTCATGGTCGCGGGCCTGAGAGAAAGCCAACTCCAGGTCGCAGTACTGACACGGCACCATACGCAGGCTGCACTCTGAACTCTACAAACAGAAGTCAGAATGAGGTCACGACCAATTAGGTTATTGTTTTCTTGTGAAACTCACGCAAAGGTGATGCAGTTCTCCAGCTCAATACCTGATGGGTCTCCATGAGCCTTTTTTCAATCTTCAGACCACATTTGCATTGTTCCTGAGAGTGGAGAGAAGGGTAAAAAAAACCCACCACCACCACACAAGACAACTGGTTTAAGTTAATGCAACTAGAGGTAACATTCTTTAATTCACACCGTTTGCAAAGTATCATATCTTGGAAAACTATTCTACATGTCTTGAACAGTCATGAGCTGTAGAATGAAAGCGTCAGTTTATTTTTGGTATTTTCAAAACAAAATCCCATTCGACATAAATGTAATTGACAACCTAATAAAATATTATTACATAATTGCATAATAACTCTCAACCAAAGTTCCTCCTATACAAAGCATGTTATATTTGTTTAAATGACTATGAACACTGTGTCTGGACATAGTCTCTTGCTAACATGTAATATGTATGCCAATTCATTGGTTTATAACATGCTTCATAGTTTGTGTATCCAAAAGAACTTTAAACATTAAAGTGTGCTTTTGAAAGTCTACACCAGAAACACAAGCTTTAAATGTAAGATTATCATCATCCACATAGTCTAAATTTATATATCACCCTTACCATTATCAGACAGATAGTAGCAGTATTAGCCATAGCCTACCTGTGAGTGCTCCTGCTCTTTGTGTTCCGAAAGTTCAGCACGGGGAACAGGTTCTTGGCACACATCGCACAGGGCAATATTCCGTCGACAGTGAATCTCATGAGTGGTAAAGTTAGCCTCTGGAATGTCATGCTTGCTGGTGAGGTGAGGTGAGGTGGGGCGGGGGTGGTGAGAAGTTGTTTTTTTAATTCCCGATTTAATATCATCAGCATTAAAGAACATCAAGGCATAACAATTTAGGTTAAGAGAGGACGCGAGTAAACTTAGTCCTTACCAATTGGTGCAAAACTGGGTGCTTTCCTCTGCCATAACTTATGTAGAAAGAGACAAAACAAATGGCTAATTAGATATGAAAATAACACACCAACTTTAGATATATTAAGACATTTGAGCTTGAGCGTTCAGGATCACCAAAAATCTTTTCACTAGCTAGCGTTAGCCACAGAACAAGAACTACAGCAAATGTAATTTAACTACCTAGCGTTAACCAACTTCTTAGACAGTTGGCAGTAGACACTTCGGAAAGACATCATCACTCAGTGGTATTACATTCCCGAGTAATTATCCGAACCAGCTAACTAGCTATTTAATATCTTAAATTAACCGCAATTTAAACCTCATTTTATCTTAAGGCTTACCTCGTCTTTGAGTGATCTTATTAACAAGCAACAGTCGATTCCTTAAACTCGAGAGTTTAAGCAACAGAAAGAATGGTCAATAGTCAAGTATGATAGCAAGAACTGAGTTTCCTGAAATGTTATCTTGATAATCTTGACTGTGGAAAGCAGATGGGTCGTGAGCTAGCTGTAGCTGTCTATGTTCGATACACGATTAGTTTTTGCCGATGGAGACTCGAGAGACTAGCCCACTAGCTAGTTAACGTTATATAGAAGCCGCTTCCGACGTTAAACTCCAAAGGGCAACCATTCACGACTGGATAGCTATCTTAGGTAGGCTAGCAGATAGCTAACTAAGGTGGGAAGCTAATGTCGAAAAATTCCACACCACGTCATGACAGTACAAAAAAAGTACATGCAAACTTCCTCTAACTCTAAATCAACTAACAAAGGTAGCTATCTAGCTATCCTAGCCATCATTTTTGTTTCGTTAACGGGGTCGCTAAGCAAAGCTGTGAAGGAAGCAGCCCTGTTGTATGAGAATGACTTTTTTTTTCTTTCTTTTTTTTCCCCCTTTTTTTTTTTTTACACATTTTCAAAATAAAGGTTTCAGTGTCCTGTTGAGGAGGGGACAAGCAGCAAAATGCAATTTTAAACCGCAATGAAACCCGTGTAAATAAATGTTTTGGTGGATATATGTTTTTCTTTTTAAATAAATGTAAATAGAATTTCCTATTTACCCAGATGTTAGCATCGGGCATAGATAACATATATGCACTGTTTTTCATGAGACCTAAATTCCTTACATTTCTTTGGGCCATTTTTAAAAGGTAAAACAATACACACTAAAGAATAAAAATAAATACCCAGTTTATATAACATTAAATATGACTTAATTTCTCTGTGTTGCAACAGTGGCCACTATTTTATAAATAGGAAAGCGAACAACGCCCCCTATTGGATATTATCTACCTTATATTTTAATACACATAACGGAAACTGCACGGTGTTTATCTACTGTTATTTACAACCTGGAAAATAATAACATAACGGTATTTTAAGTGTTTGATAAATGTAATATAGCGATGATGGTTACAGAGCGTTCAGTCTTCATCGATAGTTTCCTGGAACATATTATGGTAGGACTTTTAAACATTGAGAAAATGTGTGAAATGTCTTAATAATAAGCTAGATATGTATTTAACGTTACAGTATTACATATGCCACATCTTTTGCAAAGACCCGGGTAAACCGCGATTTAAAAAAAAAAATTATTATTATTTTTTTTACTGTTTTTAAAAACATGTTTCAGATAAAGATAACCCCAGTTAACCGTGTCATCGTGAGTCAGTGACCTCACTGTTGCGTGACTGATGGTTAGGTAATGCAAAAATATTTGTTTTCTACAAAACCAATGAAAGGCTAGGAGATGACTTTCCTTTCACTTCTCGGTTATAGCCAGGTCACATGCTCGATCGGGAATAATGGCTGCACAGGAGCCGTCGCCACCGTCGTCATTAGAAGGCAACAAACCTGGCTTCCCTAGGAAAATTCTGGCCAACAAGCTTGAGGACAAACATTTGTGTAACATTTGTCAGAAAATCCTCCGGAGGCCTTTTCAAGCGCAATGCGGACATCGTTTTTGTTCATATTGTTTTAACAAAACCGTGAGGTAAGCGCCACTCATTGAGCAATATACGAGATAGACAGCAGAACCGTCTAGATTTAACAACAAGACAGCTATTAAGCCTGTAATCTCTAGCTGGCCCACCTGACATAACAAAAGATGAATATGACCTGATAGTTCCTTTGGGGGCATTTTTGTCATGTTCTTGTGGTAGTATATAGTAGTAAAGCTAGTGTCTGTTAGGCAACTCAAACAATAGGATCTGTTGGGGTGTAGCTTGGAAGCTAGCTGGTCTATATTGTGCTCTGTTGCCAGCCAGATTAGATTTTCTGGTAGCATGGTGTTGTGACTAATCAATTGTTCTGGTGAGACGAGATAATCTTCATCCACATTTACGATATGGTATTTATACCTTTTTTGAAGAAAAAAAAAGGTCTGTTTTTGCTTTTCAGCTCTGGTCCACAAAAATGCAGTGCCTGTATAAAAGAAGATATCTTTGAGGAGCCAACATCAATTTTGAAACAGGGCTGCGTGAGTTGTTATTGCAAATAAGTCATGAAGGAGAAATCGAAAGCGCGATATAACTGGAAAAAAAGACATTAAATAAAT
Organism: Electrophorus electricus; assembly: GCF_041902795.1. NCBI lineage: Eukaryota > Metazoa > Chordata > Actinopteri > Gymnotiformes > Gymnotidae > Electrophorus > Electrophorus electricus. Next base: position 4,830,405 of record NC_137501.1, read on the forward strand.
TTGTACTGATTTCAGATATAAAAACTTAATGTTAATGTAAAATATCACAAAAATACTTAATTTTTACATGCAAAATATAAATTCGGTAAGTAACTTGAAGTATAAAGTGTTAATCTCAATATTACCAGGCTTTTCCTGATAATGCTGCCAAAAGAGAAGTTGAAGCCCTTGAAGCTGTGTGTATAAATGAAGGTTGCAGTTGGACAGGCACCATCAAAGAATATGAGGTTGACGGCATTTCCCCACAATAAGTGTTTGTTGCAAGTCAAATTCATACATTTTAGCCCTTTAACAGTGAAGTGGCTTCATCTAAATGTGTTGTCATATTTCCCAGGCCACTCATGAGGGACAGTGTGGTTTTATGATCGTTCCTTGTCCCTCCTGCAAAGAGCTCCTAAGAGCCAATGAACTTGAACGGCACAATGAAAGAGAGTGTCCTGAGAGGACACTGAACTGCAAATACTGCAAAGAACCTTTTCATTTTAAAAACATTAAGGTGAGCCATTTTTTTTATTGTGGTCCCAGTCTGATGCGTAGATTTCAGAGGCATGCTGCTTGAGTTTGAAATTATCTTTATGGTTGTGGACTCTAGTTTGATTTTTCTTAAGTTTATCAACTTAATACCTTTTATCTTTAGGCTCATGATGAAATTTGCCCTAAATATCCAATGATTTGTGAAGGCTGTGCGAAGAAAAAAATTCCCAGAGAAAAGGTGAATTTAGGATATTTGTTGCTGCTGCTGCTGTTGTGGTTGTTATATTACATTTACATAAGTATATTCAGTAAATTCTCTTTTTATTCAGTGAGCTGAGTTGGCTGTTCTTTGTGCTCATCTTAGTTCCGGTGTTTTGTTTTTGCCTTGCGTATCTCTACAGTACGTGGACCATATTAAGCTGTGTACCAAATTCCGAACTCCCTGCAGATTCCATGTCGTCGGCTGTGATATGTCCGTGAGTGAATTGTTTCTTGGTTATGGCGGTCTCAAGCCACTGGACAATCGCCCAAATGACACACTCTCGCCCTTAGGTGGAGAAAGAGAAGATCCATGACCACGAGCGGACATGCTCCTACGAGCACCTGAACCTGCTTCTGCATTTTATCATGGGCATCAAGGTGAACCTGGAGAGCCTGCAGCCACAGAGCCTGGAGCTGGCCAGCCACAAGATCCAGGAGCTGCATCAGTCTCTGCGCGAGCTGGAGCTGAAGATGGGCCAGCTGAATGCGGGGTCTCCCGTGCAGGGGGCCTGCGCACCTCCTCCGCCCCCGCCGCCCACTCTGGCCACGTCCTTCACGCCGCTGCCCACCACGGTGGGTGCTGCGCTCGAGCTGCAGCTCCACAGCGAGAAGGCCAAGGTGGCGGAGCTGAGCCGCCGCTGCCAGGACCTGGAGCTGAAGGTGGGCACCTTCGAGAACATTGTCTGCGTGCTGAACCGCGAGATGGAGCGCGCCGCCACCACCATGGAGGCCTACAACCGTCAGCACAGGCTCGACCAGGACAAGATCGAGATACTCAACAACAAGGTCCGCTGACAAAAATAGTGTTGTACCTCACTTGTGTATGTTTATGTGCATGTAGATGTGGCTCTGTGTGTTCAGACATATTCTACTCCATGTACAGTATGCAATGCTTGGCTGGATGTATGGCTGCCTCTCATCCCTATGAAGGTTCGTCAGCTGGAGAGGACGGTGGGCCTGCGGGATCTCTCCATCGTGGAGATGGAAGGGAAGATGAGGGAAATGTCCGCCGCCACCTATGACGGAGTTTTTGTGTGGAAGATCTCAGACTTCTCCAAGAAGAGGCAGGACGCAGTGGCAGGGCGGGCCCCAGCCATGTTCTCTCCCGGTAGGTGGACACTTTCTTTTTCCTCCTCTTTCATCCAATTAAAAGAAATGCAAACAAAGCTAAGGCACCTCCTCCTGCTCTGCAGCTTTTTATACCAGTAAATATGGCTACAAGATGTGCTTGCGCATCTACCTGAACGGGGACGGCACGGGGCGTGGCAGCCACCTGTCTCTGTTCTTCGTGGTGATGAGGGGACACAGTGATGCCTTGCTTAAATGGCCTTTTAACCAAAAGGTTAGTACCTCTCATCAAAAATGAGCCCAGTGTTGGCAGCAGTATAAGTGTATGGATTATTTTTCTTTTTAAAAAATGTTGGAAGAAAAGCCACTGGACTAGCTTCATGCCTTTCAGAGCTCTGTCTGTGTGTGTGTGTGTGTGTGTGTGTGTGTGTGTTTGGGTTTGGTGTGTTATTTTTGGCCACGCCCACAGGTCACCCTCATGCTGCTGGACCAGAACAACAGGGAGCACATCATCGATGCCTTCCGGCCGGACATCTCCTCCTCCTCCTTCCAGAGGCCCGTCAGTGACATGAACATCGCCAGTGGCTGTCCGCTCTTCTGCCCGCTCTCCAAGCTTGACTCCAAGAACTCCTACATCCGCGATGACACCATCTTTATCAAGGCCATCGTCGACCTCACTGGCCTTTAGGGTGTAAGGCATGTCTCTGCGAGCCCTGCAGAGCTCGTTCGTTTTCGCAGTGCTGCTCCGAGGCCTGGTGCCCTCTAAGAGAGCTCTGTCGCTGGGGCAATGCGCCCTCCCCTTACCATCGACACAAATCTGACTCCCAGGGCAGTTTCTCTGGGATTTCCATTGTTCTACATTATGTTGCCAACCAAAATGGTACCTGGAGTTTGTACAGTTTTTACTGTAATATAATTGCCCTTAGGGAGCTGTCTCTTTACTCCCCTATAGTGGGATAGCTGTCAGCAGTGATTGTAATGTAACTATTGATGCCTGGTGCCAAAAATGTGGCACTCTGCCTTTTATAGAGATTGAGAGAAGACTTTACTCACAGGAATAGAAGTCATTTCATTTTCAAGTGCTTTGCTTGTGCTGTGGCCAGTATTTGAGGCTTTCCTTTATTTTTCTTTCGGTGCTTGAGCTACTTGCGAGTGAGTATTTTTTAAAATGTTTTGCATAGACAGACGTGGAGTTTCAAAATAACAACAAACGATGCTGGTAAATTCTTTTGCATCTATATAGTTACCTTGCTTCATATACTGTCTAACCTTTGCTCTAAGCGTATGCATCGACAGTCTTCTGACATTCCCTCTTTGCATTGTGTGCCTCTGATCTCTCAAGTCCTGTGTTCATTGGTACTTATCTGTAGTGGTGGACATTGCTTGAATCTCATGAAGTCCAAAGCGCAGAATTTGGGTTTTTGAACCCTGCTTTGTGTGTTGAGCTGTGTGTCTGTAGAGGGTTACCCCCCCCCCCCCTTTTTTTTCCTTTCCATTCCATTTTGGTGTCCTTTGCTGTATTAGTTCGCATGTTGGATCTGTGGAAGATACATTCAAGTTAGCAAAATGACCAGGTTTGCATCACGAACCTGAGAAGCGAAGGAGTTTCATCAGAAATCCCTGTCAGAGAAAATCACGACGCGCTGGTGTGTTAAAAAATGCTTGATTTCTGCCTCGCATGCCTCGGCACAGCCTGTCATCCCACTGTACGGCCATCCCGACAGCAAGGCATCCGCGGTTCACACAAACACCTCAATTGGCAGCATTTAGATTGATCTGAGTGGAGAAGTAGACTGGGACAGTAGACCCTGTGTTTTTTTTTGTGGTGTGGAGGGGCTGGTGTTGAATTGTACTTTTGGTGTTTTCTCGTTTAGAGTGTTCTATTGATGTTGTGCTGTTTTGGGCTAAAATGACTATTGGCACTCAAAATATAACGTACTCTGTGAACTAGAATTTGCCAAATGAGGCTTTGATCATTTTTAGTCACTGCTGTTTTGTCTTTATCCTATAAAGATTCTTCATGGGTTCTGCACTCTGTAAACATGCTAGAAACGTGTGGTTGTTAAAGGAGCTATGTGTTGAATTTTTGTGTAAATGATCATCCTAAATCGTTAACAGATCACTATAGAAACATTCATCAAAAATCCCTAATTTACCATAGCTCCTGTTGTCCCAGGTGACAGCAGCTCATTGCAAAATTCAGAAGTTTACTACAAAACATGTGGGGTTTTTTTTTGTTTTTTGTTTTGTTTTTTTAAAGATTTTTATATATACCATTGCAAGTGCCATGGTGCACCAACAACATAATGGGTGACTGAGCCTGATCAAATATTGACACATCAACAGTTTAGCTTGTGCTATAATGGGCAGCAGGACCAGACTCTGGAAGCAAAGGACCAACCTGTAGCACCTTTAAGCCATCTCAAAATTGGATAGGTTCCAGAAAGTTTGCCCAACTTCTTTTTCTACACGTGAACACCTCAAGAGAAACAGGAGTCTTTTTGTGAACCGCAGAGAGCATTAATACACTTATTCAGTGCATGACTCTTCCATCCTAAGGGCTTACAGTATACAGTATGTCTTCCATACGAGGTTTATGGTCTGATTGTTTTCTTAGATGGAGTCTGAGATACTTTAAGATGCCTTCATGCTAACAAAGCACCTAGACCCAGCCTATTTTCAAACCAGTTCCGACAGACATTGAAATCTCTCTGTGCACGAGATGTTTCAATAAAGTGAAAAACGCGCATATTGTAAAGTATTGGTTTACTTTGTAGACCAGCATTTTATTTGTATTGCTTTTACTTTTTATCTGTTGATTGAAAACAGTATATGATGGTTATAAATGTGTGTGTTATATTGCTTATTTAAGTATAAATAGATATACTATTATACAGTGCACAGAGTTGTTTATGACTGATGTACACTGTGCATATGACGGATATTAATTATATATCTAATATAGATTCTATTAAGTAATATATGTACTATTTCCTGTTGGGATGGTTTAAAAATGTGTTCGGGCACTACTCTGGGCTTTAGCAAGTTCTCCTCCACTTGGCGACATCCTTTTGAGGAAACATGTCTCGAAAAGATCCAGAAAGATCTGCTGGGGTTCTTTCCCCCTCCTCCCCTCCCTCAAGGAGCTGTGTGGTTCATTTGGCTGTTGAAGTTTTCCATAGCTTGCTCTTTTTTCCCCCAGTGAGATTTCAATGCTTTTGTGAATAGGCCTACAGATGGGATGTGTTTCTGTAGTGTAGCTCATTAGATGCGTACTCTAGACAGGCTAGCTTCAGCATCCCTTGCATGACACTGATGTGGTGTTTCGTGAGCCATTTATATAAAGCTTTCCAAGTTACTCGATTAGCTTATACAGATAACACTTTTGTTTTCTTTGCCTTTTGACTTGGCATTACATTACATAATTGTTCATTGTAATGCATATAGTACATTACGATTTAGCTTGTGCAATTATACAAGTGTCCTTCCTATTTTGAGTGTGAAATCTATTTTGTGTTCACTCTGAACGGGGTTAGGTTTTCTAAGAGGTGGCTAAGCATTGCTAGATACACTACATTTGCAGGATTTCGTCTACAGCTGTTTAAAATACTAAGACATTGCTGATGACTTTGAATAAACATACACTATACTAAAGTAACAGTATTTTCTTAAGTTTTTACATTTGAATTAAAACTCAAGGAAATTATTTATTTATCCTGGAATGATCTCTCTTCTTCAACTTAATATTTGTGTACTTTTTTTATTTCTTAGGTGGTATTTAATAAATTGTGTTGGCAATTGAAGTTTCTAACTTTGTAAGACTTCATAGTTTCGCAGTCCCATAGCCTTTCTAATGCTGTTTTACAGAGCTAGAAGTGTTACTTTGATGGCAAAAAATTGTGGGTTGCTGCCATAAGCAATGGCAAATGACATGCCAAGGAAGGAACCATGATTCTTTTTTCCCTTTGTCATGGTTTAATCCTCTATAACATCTTCAATAAATGCTTTCCTGGCCTCACTGTTGAGTCTAAGTTTACTGTTATGTGGGTTTGTTTTTTGGGGGCGCCTGTTTTAGTTCAGTACCACCTGCCCATTCTTCAACTCAACACATGATGGCACTCCTGTGACACACGTAGGCCTGGTGTCCGATCTACTTGATGCTGCACACTTTTAGCGAACAGCACAAATCAAGCAGTGAAAAGGTTTCTGGGGAATTGGCTTTCCCATACGGTATGCTCGGTGCACTCAAACTAGCATGGGGATTACTCCTCTCTTGAGTGGGGGGTAAAAAGTGGATTGCCATCTAGGGTGTTGGTAGGACAAAGTATCACATGATGACAAGCCAGTTTCTTGTTTTTATTCCTCTTAAAAGGCTTACAAATTTCCTAGCCACATAACAGATCCATTAGGATCTATTCCAGTTTAAAATCACATTACCCTGATCTGTATTTTTTTTATGCATCTTTCCTCAGCAACGGGCAGAGCAGTCACCAAAGCCCCTTCACTGCCAGTTATAGTGTATGACTGTATGTGACAAATAAACTTTGATTTGATTTTAACGGATATGAAATAGAAAAATATTAAGCAGTGTTAAGATGTTCTCCAAAGTGGAGCAGTTATAACATTCCCTTAATTGTACTGGACATACATTTGGTAATGTGCTCTCTTTTGACTTTAAGGGAAAACCATACAGCAACGATGAGTTTTCAAGAAGTAAAAATAAAGCTCGTCGTTATGTCAAACTTATGGGACCTTGGCATTGATCGTGTGGGAATACACCAGATGCTTTTCAGGAAATGACCAGGGACAAGGTTTGAGAAGCTCAGGTAGCAGTTTAAACTCATTGAAATATGACCTCTTCTCTGAAACCCTCAGTTGTAAGACTGCTGCAGAATTTGGTTACCAGCAGTTATTTGTAAAATATAACAATTAAAGGCTTAAAAGCAACAGGCAACAACTTCACTGGGATGTGGACTGAAAGATTCAACTTCTTACTGAACTGGGACTGAATCATAAATGGGTGCCATATTGACCCCTGTGCTGCTTCAGTTGACTCATGCTTACAGCGGGCTGTATTGTAGAGTTAGAAGGTTGCTAATCCCATCAATAAGAGGCCTTCGGTATTATTAGCCTGGTGCACAGCTTTCCCTCCTCAGGCTGAAGCTGCAGTGCTGTATCACACAGCATCTCATCTATAGGTTAATACAGGGAAACTCCCTCCACTGAAGTTGCATTGTGTGCCCCAAATTGTGTGAGTAGACAGGTCTGAGCTTCTGCTACAGCACAGGATCACACAGCTGGCCCCAAAGGCCGGCAGGTAAGGGTTGGCTCATGCAGCTCACAAACCGTCGAACACATCGAAGCTACAAGATGTTAATGCAAAATTTCTCCCATTGCAGCGGACATTTCCTATCTATCGCTCTGTGTCCCCTTTGTGGCTAACCGTCGCTTCTGAAGTCTCTTTCTCGCTTTGTTCTGCTGTCTGATCTCTTTGAGCTAGCCGTCTCCCGGAGGTTGCATTTGCTGTCATGCACTCGTTTCCCCTCAGCCTGCTGGTTGAGAGCACGTCTGCCACACCCCAGGTAAGGTTCCCGCTTGGTGCACACAAGCACATGCTCTCGCTGAATAAAGTAAACAATGCAAGGTCCCTCTGGAACCCTGGTTATTTATCTCACCAGTCAGAGGGTACTTGTTGCTCTACAAGCATTTTTATACCCAAACAGCATGTTGGCAAAAAACCCCTATATAATGGCTTCTTGTTTGTTGTTTTGTGTGCTCCTCTCCCTTGCATCACAAATCAGAGGCCTGATGGTAAGCATGTCTAGTTGATGGCTTATGTGGTGAGGGGAGTTTGAGTGTTACATTAGGGTAATTCATTGTGGACCGGATGGGTCTACCTGCTGAGAGCTTCTACCTAAACTAGCCATGCTGAGAAACACTGGGCCATTTTAAACCTTCTTGCTCTTTTTTTATTTTTTTTTCCCCCCCATGCCTTTGATCACAGTTTTAATGTGTCTTTGACTAACAGCTAGTGTTGTGGGGGTGGAAAATCTGTGTCTTTTGTAAATCGCGTGCTGTCGAGTAATGTGAGGCTAAAGTAGCTTCTCATCCATTTCATACTGCTATTCTGGTTCATTGAAACTCACATTTGGTATATTTGTACAGATCTAATCATAACTTGTTTTTCATTTCAAATCTAATTGCAGAATCTTTTAAAGATGACTACAGTGGCATTAAATAACTTTATATAAACTGAAGATGTTGTTAGAATGTATGTTCTTCTACAGTGAAATGGTGTGACAGGCTAGAGTTGACCATGAAAAGCAGAAAGATACATGTGCTATTATTAAGGACCATTTTAAAAGGTGGCCTTGCTACTCTAAGACACAAAGGACCTTGAGAAAGCTCAGAGGAAGCAAAAAAAAAAAAAAGTGGACTTTTTTCTGACTTATATGTGCGTCTACTAGCATAGTTTAAATCTACTTTGTTAAGGTCACAGGTAGATAACATCTCTCTGAATGTATGTATTTAAACAAAGGTGTGTGTGTGTGTGTGTGTGTGTGTGTGTGTGTGCTGTGCCTATTAGACAGGAATTAGGTCTAGTTTCCAGTTAGCAGGGTTTTTACAGACGTCATGGTTTGTTGGTTACCCTTGCATCAGCATCCATGAAACTGTAATTAGGGTGAGAGGCTGACCGTAGAGGAAAGAAGTCCTCCCCCCCCAACCGCTGCCTCCCCCTGTCTTTCATGTGGCAGCCCTTACATTCACTCACATTCCACTCAACTGAGTTCACTTCCATAGTCACCACAGGTCCACTGTGCTGTCCTGTGGTCAACTTGCAGAATTGATGGCCTCCTCTCCTTAGTTCATTTTGTTAGAGAGGTGCAAGGGCACTCGCACTCATAGCACAGTCCGCAGACCCTGGTGAATGACCACGCTCTGCCTCCGCATGTAAATCAGATGCATCATGGTGGTCTGGTTTAGTGGTGGAAGGTCAGAGATAACTGGAAGGATTCTTAAAGTAGTCCCTCATTTGCTTGAGAGAAGCATATTATTATTTCTTAATGCAGAAAGTTTAAATGCTAGAAATCTCACCAATAAAATTGTTTTAAAATGGCTAATACGCTTTTTTCCTAGTGACAGTAATCTATTAAAATATCTTTGTTTTGTTTTGGACAGTAAATATGCCTGTAATAGCAGATTGCTACAGTACATTCTAGCACTTAGGCATCTCTGTTATGCCATATACGTCAGGCCGTGTGCAGTGGCTTTTAGAGTATTATATTACATCTGTTACTGTAAGAATCTTTAGCAAGCATGCTGCAGATTCTCTTAAAGACTCAAAACGTCTGGCTGCATTTTTGCTGGCTCACATGCATCCAGTTTTATGGATCCACATGTTCCATTTTACTAGGACCTACTGAATGAACTTAACGGTAAAGGATGGAAAAAGCATTAAATGCAGGAGCCAGTAGTGTGGCATAAAGCTTTCACTGAGTCACCGAAATGAGCGAACTGCACACTCAGCCTCCCACAGCTCCATCGTCTTTCTGATTTAAAGCAGTTTCTAACTAAGTGTTACAATGAGCTGTAGTTTCTATGGCATGCCGGGTAAAGGTGGTGGGGAAGAAGTTAGCAGAAATTCCTTTCCAGCTGTAAAATCCTGAACTCTGAAGCAGAAAAGAAATGGCATCATATCTTAAAAATTCCAGTTACTCCCATGAGGTCTGTGATATCCAATGACCCAAGATGGACGTTTCAGGTTCTTAAAGAAAAACTCCTCCCTAGGATTTTGTTCCAGCTGCATTTGTTTTCAAGACAGCAGAAAGTGTTTAAGAGAGTAATTGGTGAATTCAACAGGGTTGATCATCACAGGACTTGAACTTTTAGAACCAGAACTTGTCCACCTTTTCTGCAGCACCCCGGCAGTATTGTACGCTGGTATGGACCCCTTAGAGAGAACAAGGCTTCTCAGATGTATCCATGATTCCATGGCTATGTCTTCACTAAGCACACCGTGGACTTAATACAGTACACAGCAGTGTGACTGCTTAAAGAGACTTTTCCGCTTCCATGGATGGCATGGATGAAATAATGTGTCCAGGATGTAGTTAATAATCAACTTTTAATGTATTTATTGTACTATTTGTATGTACCTGTTATGTATTGTTATCCCAAAGTGAGTGAAATGGTAGCTCACTTTCAACTCTCATACTTGCATCTGGTTATATCATCTGGTGCCAGATGCCACAACAAATCAAATATGATTTGTACCTGGAAAGGTATAATTTCAGAGAGAGAGAGAAAAAATGTATACGTGCATTTACATTGTGGAAAATAGAGAATTGTTTTGGTTGGAAAACCCTTTAGACAAGAAAGAATGCTCCTCTGTCTTCTGTTTGGACCAGTGCTTTTTACTGTGTGTACTATGCATATCTGCTGTACAAATGTGCTTGTCTCTGTATTTTAATTTCATTTATATTGTGTGAACATAGTCCAGGGTTATAAGAAGATTAACTAAGGAGTAAAGAATGATGGCTCTATGAAAATATGCAAAATGATATACGTCAAGTCAGGACACCATATAAGAAAAGATTGAGTCACATGCTTATCCAATAGAACTTAAAAAACAGAAAGTAGAATATACACTTATAGAGTATTTTACATTTTGAATGGTTATGTTTCATTTACAAACCATGTGGTCTAATTCAGACATTCCTAAAAGAAAGAATAACATGCAATTTGCTTTGTGTAGTAGTAAAAGTGTCACGAAGGATATATAGTCGTGCTGAAATGTGTTACTATGCAGGGTTATGTACTGCTGCAATCTGTCTACAATGTTATAATTGTTGTTTTTTAGACTTTTTCCATATTGGGATTTTCCATGTTGTACACCTATGAATCATGGAAGGGGGACTTGTGTTGAAGGGCTGACATTTGTGTAACAACACCAAGTTGAGAATCGTAATTGCCATTGAAATCATTTTTAAAGTACATGGTTTAGGTTCAATCACATTGAGTGTTTCAGTAAGGCTGGTAAGATTATATTATTCCAAGACCCTTTTGTTGACCTGAGAACATTCTGCCTAGTGTTCACCTACATATTCACCTGTTATTACTTTAAACAAATTCTCAAGCAGCATTTTTAGAAAGTAACTACATGTCACTATGGAGAGGTCACCCTGAGCTAGAGTCTTTCAAAATCTTCACCTATAAAATCCATTTCACTCTAAAAAGAGTATTTCCAGAACTGGAAGTTTTTAACTCAATAACTTAGTCATCCCTAGGTCATGCACTAATTTCAGTCCTTGAGCCTTCTTTAGTAGTTCTTAAAGATCAGAAATCAACTCACATCTGATCCTGTATGAAAGTTGACCTTGCATACCACTTTGTCTAGCATGAGCCCATTTTCCACTTTTTTTCCTCTTCAGTGGGTTTGTAACCTCAAGGCCATTAGTCTCTTTTTGAGGCTTGTTTCTGTACGTGTAGCGGAATCTGTGTCCTTCAGTCCCCTGGATACGCAGACTTTATTTTTCTTTCAGGAGGCTGTGGTCCTGTGATGCATGAACACCAGCAGTGTTTTTCTTGTCCGTGGCTACTGTTTTCATTCAGGGTTCTATGTCCTCGCCGGTCGAGCACCACTAACGCTAAAATTGTAGCGTAAAAATTAACATTTTGCCTTCACATTTGCAACCTGAAACATGCTGTGAGCTGGGGGAAACTATTCCCCAAAAGCGAGTTTGGCTCTCATTAAAACAATGTATTAACCATCAGTTTATGACATGTCTGGTTTGCGCTGTGAGGAGCAGACTGCTACACAGATGTTGGTGCTTTGTTGCGAATCACCGCCAGTTGACTAAGACGTAGTGCTGTGTTCATGATGTTTTATGGATGGAATCATGGAGTAGCATATGCCGTCATGGCAACTATCCTCCAGTGAAAAAGGCTTCGGGTAAGGGAAAACCCCACATGTCTCTGGATCGAAGACTGTTGACAAGGTAATGAAAAACATGACAAAGTAGCAAAGTGGGTCAACAGAGATTAAAAAGCACACCATTTTTTTAAGGAAGCGGAAAGTATGCTTTCTGTCAGATTAAATTTGAAGATACCTCATAATACATGGAACAAGATGTGCAGATGTGTGATTTTTGTTCTCCCAGGGAAGCCCTAGCAGGCAGTGTAAGGATGAGAGTTTGGGGAACTGATGGGATGAAATGCTAAACAGTATGAGCTTCTAGGTCTTCAGTCAATAAGCTTCTATACACTATGGACAAAGCAATGTAGGACCCAGCAAGACATTTTCAGTCTTTTTACTTGAAAGTCATAGTTTTGAGACCCGCGACCTCTTTATGCAGTAGTGATCAGACTATTGAATGGTTTTGCTTCATTACTTTCTAGAGGAACTGTTTAAGCACCGGCACAGAGATTTACGCTTTTGACAGCACTGCTCACTCATGCCATTAACGTCGTTGAAAAGTGTAAAGCAGCCATCTGGATTCCCTCTGTACTTTTGCATAAAAGACCTTCTTTATTTATTTTTTTCCCCTTTTTTTTCCAGTGATAATGATAGTTATTGGCAGAATGTGCTTCTGGTCAGATGTGGATGCAGATGCGTTTGGACAATCCCACTGTATAATAACAGATGGATGCAGAAGACATTAGAGAAGATATTGTAGTGCTCTCTTTATGATCCTAAAGAAAACTGAGAGAGAGAGAGAGAGAGAGAGAGAGAGAGAGAGAGAGAGAGAGAGAGAGAGAGAGGTGGAGGACTGGACATTTCTATCATGTAGTGAACTTGATCTGCCTGTCTGTAACAGGCCCAAAGCCGTGAGTGCTCCAGGGCTAATTATGTCTCGATTCCCTATTCAGTTATGCTGCTCTGAAGAAAAATATCTCCAGGACATGTCTCTCAGTGTTTTTAGCTTTGGGGGACTTGAATGACAGTACTGTTTTCCATATTTTACTTTTATTTTGTTAAAATATTTCAACCGTAGTATATAAATATTAAATGCTAAATATTCTCAATAGAGCAAATGCAAATCGAAACTTGTGATTTTTCACAATAAGTGATGCCCTCCCTAAGACATGAAACTGTGAATTTGTACCTCAGTTTATGATTGTTCTGTTTCTAAACTGGAACCCAGTGCTAATTTTAGGGCACCTAGAAGAAGGAAAAATGCCTCATGGCTTAAAGTCTCATTCCTCCCAATGGTATGGAAGGTTGCTTTGTACAAACATACATGCTTCATGTCTCCACATCTCCTGGACATGAGAGGGCCATGGATGAGATCAAAGATGAACTGCTTCACAGGATACACTCTCAATTTAAAGTCTACCTTTTTAAAGGACATAAAAAGCACTGAGCACTCCCAGGATCTATCCATTAAGAGCTAAATTGTTAGGGCAAATTATTAGTTCTCTAAAAAGGGAAATTGCAGAAGTTAACTGGCCTTGAATGAGCAACTTTCTAATGATAAGATTAGACACTACAGTTTCATTTAAAGTTTCATTTTAAATCTAAGACTTACAGCGATACTGGTTATAATTAACTTGCCACTTCTTTTGGTTCTTTTCTCTTTCTCTCATCTTAACCTCAGCCCTTTTGTGCTATTTGAACACAAAGCCTGAACTGACACTTGTAGTCCTGCTACTGAACTTACAAATGAGGCCATGTGTACTGACCAAGGCTAGCAGTGCTGCTTTTTTTGGCTAGGCACGAGTGACACTCAGCAAAAAGGCAAACAGAACGTGGTGTGATAGATCTTCCTCTCTGAAGTCAGTGTTTCAACCCCCGAGTTTCAATGAGTAGCCAAAGAACCCCACAGGGGAGGAAGGTATCTCATTCTCCTGGGGAAAGGAAAGGAATGACTTCACTTTTGTCTGAAAATATCTCAGGTAATGGTTCCCAGTTTCCTGATTCATACACAGTCAGAAAGTGTGTTGCAGCCAAATTGCTAACCACATGTACCTGAAGAATTTCCTTTCCAAATTTGGACATAATCACAAGCAATATGTGTGCACATCTTGTATCCTATTTTGAAATTGTGCATGATGGAAATGATATGGCTGAATAAATACTCAGAAGCACATGTAAACTCATGAGATTATCTGTCAAATTATATCTAAAGGAACAGACAGTGTTTATGAATGGTCAAAAGTGTCTTTACCAAGCTACGGAAACTGATGCTTGATATTCATGGCACTCCCTTAACTTAGATTAAACTTGATTAAAATGACTCCTGCACCCTGGATCTGAGACCTTTGTATCAGTAAGGCTAACTTGTCATGTGAAACAACCATGGTTGGAACCGTTCTTCATCTCATTGTCCTGGCCTTCTGTAAGGTGATGATTTTTATATGGAGCCACCCCCTCATTCCTATTGGAGGTTTTATGAAGGTGCACAGTATGAGTGTTTCAACAGTGTGAGGGAATGTTTGGTCCGGGACGATGTTGGAGGTTTCTCCTGCCTATAAGTCTACAGTCGTGCAAGCCTTGTTTCTATTTGGAGTTTCAGTGTGAAATATGAACCCTGACCTACACTATAATATAATATACACTATTGCAGGAGTGGCAACCCATGCATGATATAACAGAATCAAACATAAAATTGATTGTGAAACATGAATTGTAATAATGAATATGATTGTATTCAGCATTGCAGTGGTATAAACATCTTCAGAATTTAGCCATTTAAATATAGGTTCCTGCATACTGTTGCTTTTTGGACTGAAAATGAATTTTCAGATTACACCATTTCTTTTAACACCGACTGGGTCATTTATATGGAATTACCTTATTTTCTGCCTGTCTCCTATGCACACCTGAGTCCTATTACCTTACAAGAGGGTCCCATTACCGTAGTCTATGGAAATAGTACCCTCTTAGCCCGCAACATCCTAAGCTTGAAATTCTTTTTGATTACTACCAGATGCTGCATGCAGTACCTCGGCACTCAGACTCTACATTTGCTGTCAGTGAAGACCACAGGGCCTCATTCAGAGGAAACATTTTTTTGTCAACTGCTTATACAAAGTAAAATAACCCAATCAAATGGTGGTATTCGTAATACCCTTATTTACATAGAAATCACGCAACTTAGACTGCCACTTGATATACTATACTGATGTGTTATACTGTCAAAGTAGTCAGTAGAATATGTGAATTCTACAAAACTGTTTTACTTAATCTCATTAGGAATTAAAGCATGACATCAATATCCTACCATAGCCTATTTTAGAGACATAATGTGATATGGTATGGAGTTGTTGCAAATCCACTCAAAATATCTGTGGACTCTGTGTACCATGTGCATTTACCTTCAGAAAGCTGAATGTAAATACCCAGCAGAGCGGCACTATTGACTTACCTTCACACAGTTCCTTCACCACATTGCATAACTGAACTGGATCATACCTTCACATTCACAGACACCCCCCCCCCCCCCCCCGCCCTCTCGTTTGGAGAGCAGTCCATGGCTCCAGGCTTTTACTTTTAAAAGCTCTCAGATTTAGAGCAAGATTCTACCACCTGGGTCACTATACTGTTGCTGTTCCACTTTAGCAATCACGCTACTCCTTAACGGCGGAGTAATAGTTGCACAGTAGCCACTGGCTATGGTCCATGTTACGTCATGTTCAGGGCTGGTAAGTGGTTTTCCATAGCTGTTTACTTGGAGACATTAGATTTCAGAGCAAGGTTCCATCTTTGCTCATTTTCTGATCCTAAACAGATATTCTGATATTCATAACATTCTTTCCCCACAGATGACTGATGAGCCTATGTAAGTGTAAGGGGGAGAGCTACAGAAAAGTATATAACAAACTTCTCTTTAAACTTCAACAACATTCACCTTCCAATAGGTTCAAATTAAACTCGTTGCAGATCTTTAGTGTGATCCATGGCATGCCATACTTTAACATTTCCTATAATGTTATTAATGTTTTGGGAGCGCTGTGCAATAGTCTTTTCAATATTTCTGCTGATGCTGCGGCCATTTTTCCTTATATTTTGCTCTATCAAAGAGCAGAAGAAATCATGATGTACTGCTGATCTACTATTATTGAACGCAGGGATTTCACATCTATTGATTGTTACTGGAAGAAAGACACGAAAGGAGTTAACACAAAAATTGTTAAATACTATTTGTCAAAATGCATATTACAACAAAACATAGGTACAGGCCTCTAATCTCACAGAGAGATCTAAACACAGAGTTGAGCCTCTACACATTTATTTTTACTTATTTGGTAAAAAATGGATACCAGTCGCAGCCCCACACAACACCATGTCCAAATCTAGAATGGGAGGCTAGAGGAGAGGGGAATTCCTTTGTCTGTGCTTTGAAATCATGGGAAGCTGGGTGGTGTTATCATCAGGGAAACCCTTACCTCAGACATGCTGAACAAGGACAGACAAGAGGGAACCCAACTGCTGGGAACTGAGATCAACTGTCCCATTGCCACTGTTCTGAAAACTTTCTAAGAACTTCTAAAACTTCCTGTGTAGAATTAGTCCAGTTTCAATGCATCCCTTGTTTATATTAATAAGATGTCTGAGATGTTGACCCCCAACTCCCTCACACACAGACATGTAATTTATCATGGGTTAGAAGAGGAGTTTTGGAGTTTGCCGCTCTTAGGAAATTACTCACTTTCATGCAGCTCTGTTTTGTATTTTTAGAAATCCTGAATTCTCACGCTTGTCCAAATCTGCTGCAAGAGGAAACAAACAAACAAAAAAAACCCTGCACGACAGAAAGAGGGTGAAAAAGAGAGAAACAACAGTGAGCAAGAGAGATAGAGATTGTGTGTGTTAGAAAGTGAGTGTGTGTGTTAGAGGGCTTTGAATATACCTGCCTATATCCTGCCTTTTGGTGGCTTTGTTACCTCCCTCTAGGGTTCTGCTACTGTGATCAGAGCAGGATGTCCAAAGCAGGAAGTTCAGCTCTGTATAAATCATCTGCTGTCCTGCTGAGTCTCAGGCATACCGGACCTCGCTGTTATTTCCACAGCCTTTGCTTACCGCGTGTCCGGATTATGTCTGCACGGTGAACGTTATGGCAGGGCTCACCTTTTCCTACGTGAATGTAGAAAACAGGCAGCACTCTCTCATCACACTGCAGTCATGGCCAGTTGCCGAGTAATGTTCACTGAAAGTGAGCACACGCACCTCCAATGGAATGTTGGAGTGCTCTTTCAGGTTTCATGGCGTTTGCTACCATTCTGTATCTCAGGAGTTTAAACTGGCAGCATGGTCTGTGAAAGGAGCCATTCCGAGAAGCCCGGAACAGTGTGTAAAGATGATCTTTGTGAAACCTGGCAACCATCAGATAGGAACCTGCAGAGAAGCCAATTGGCATAGCCGAGCGCCTTCTCTAATTTTAGTTTTGATGCTGCAGCAGACAGTCAGCTATTTTGGTCCAGAATAAAACCGTGCCTTGTACTTATCTGTATGATTTCAATACTCCATCTGCATGCTTGAGGTGGATGTTGTCGTAGTCAGTGCAGCAGAGGGCAGTAACATTTGGAGAACAACAGCGGTGACAGATGCTCACCCCATTAGACAGGAGAGAGAAGAACATGTGTGTATAAGTGTAAGTGTATTGAACTATGTGTACTAGGTTTTGGACTGTCCAAGATGCTCATTATGAACCTCTCCCATTTGCTTTTTTATAATGAGAAATGAATGTAATTTCTGCCTTTGTCCATTTTAGTACTCCTTTACACACTATCTGAACTGCTGCAGACGTTATAAAGTGTCATATAGTGAGAGATGTACCACGGAGTGATTCATATGTTGGCTACAGAAACAAGAAACACAGTATATAACTACATGCAGTACAGTTTACACACTTTCATATTGTCAGCGTGCAGTAATTCTTTTTACGTGCTTCATTATCCGGTTCGATGCATTGTCGATTGACACTGATTAATTGCCTTAAACGATGTCGGGTGCTGGCCTAAGCAGTGCTCTTCCTACTCTAGGTGCTCATGGAGGGAGCTGTAATGAACTGCTTGGCCCTGGCTGTGAGGAGACAGTGAATGACTGTGTTTCCCCTGCACAGCTCTGCACAGCTCCTTATGCTCTGCCCCCTCCCACACCAAATAAATCCGTGCGATTAATTCATTTCGATGAAAGTCTGAAGCTTCCCATATGTCCCACACACTATAAAACCTCCGGCTGCTGCTGCCTCTTGCCTGTGTTATTACCTTCGCTAATGAGCCCTCGTAGACCCTCTCCATTTGCGTTGTTTCCTATATTTTCCGCAGGAACTCTCCTAGTAAATGGAACCAGAGATGTATGTTTTCGCTGGGGCCTGTTGATTGCCAATTGATTTTCGTAATGAATATGTATCGTGTCATATTAACAATGGCCATTAACCCTCGTCTTGGCAGTTCGGGGGACGCTTGACTCTTTATTTATTGCCAGAAAGGAGCCGGCTGCTAATAGAGTCACCAGATGTGGACAGGTGAGTTAGGTCAGGAGTTTCACGGGTGAAAATGAATCGAACTTCCTTCTGCTCTCTTTGTTCTGTCCTATTCATCTCTGTCTGTATTTCCAGGCTGAGAAGCAGTCAATGCATGAACTCCACCTGTGCTCCATTGCAATAGAGTGAAGCTGGAAACAGACTGGGAAGGATGACTAATTAGACCAAAGTCCCTGTTCTGGTCCTTCAACACGAATAAATGATCACTTCTTCTCCTTGATTCAGCATATTAAGGCACTACATTTTCAATTTTGTGCCAAAAATACACATGAAATATGAACATTTAACTCATTGTACTGAAATGTAGATTAACTGCGAACAACATTATCTCAGAAACTCAAAAATACCCCCCCCCCCCCCCCCAACCAGGTCATGCTTGCCATCTACAGGACTACATTCATCCATCTTAACCCCTCCTCACAATGGAAAAGCTTTAACAATGCACCTCAGCCAGGAGAATTCTCAGTGGCATGGCCACACCTGTACTCCAGTTGTGGAACACGATGTTCGGAACCGTGCCTCTGAGCTTGAGCCCGTGTCCTCCGTCGAGCTGTTAGACACAGAGCACCTTGAAGAGCACACAGAGCCGAGGGCGGGCGCAGAAGTGCGGGACACAGTGGATGTAGCCATTCCCTGGGGGAGAGGGTGCAGGCTCGTTCAGAGTTTAATTATACGGGAGCTCCACAGTCCCTGATTTGTCAGGCACACGCTTTCCGAGCAGGCAGGGGACGCTCCAGAACTGGAAACAGGAGCAGTAACAGTGTGGGCCCTGCCACTGGCTTAAACTTCTGGACATTAATGCAATACTTGCTGGCTCTGACCTTGAGCAAGATTCCACAGACTCAGGAGGTCTTTTGGAACTTTCACGTTTCACACTTATTGCTGTTTAAGTAATGGCTTTAAGATGCCAGCAGATGTTCTGTTACTGGAAAAGTCAGACAACTGCCAAGGTGTTTATGATGTTTTGCAAATCTTGTCTAGAATCTAAGATAAAAATGAAGAGCTCTATAATAATGTTTCTATTTGGCCAAAACCTGAGTTTTGATGTTGCTTGGTCAAATATTTTCTAGATGTTATAGATGTCCCCTATGAGTGTGAAGGAAAAGGACAATTTGCAGCAGCCAGTCCTTGGCCCTGTGACACAGGCAGACATGCTGGAGATGTTTCCCACTTGGGAGACACACTGTTCCATCTGGTTTGAGGGTTGGGTTTGTTTGTACTTTAACCTTTACTGTGGTTTGGAAGAATGAGATTACCATGGATTAAAGCATTTAACATGTGTTTTCTCCTCAGCTCTACAGACAAACAAGAAGAAAAATTTGTGGAATATTTAAATGACCTCTGACCCTGCTCTTAAGTTGACTAATTGAAACTGTAGTACTTATTGTAGGGTATTGTTTATTGCACTGATGTTCACTGCTCCTTTGTTGACTAACAAACTCTAGTACTTACTGTTTATTGCACTGATTGTTGTCTAAGAAAGATCTTATTTATTTTGCACTTCTACGCATCAGCATTGATCTCTGTATTTCAACAGCATTCTAGTTCAATGGTGTCTTGATCTCTAACCTACTGTACTGGTTAAGACGTATTCTATGAGTAAATGACAAAGCATTTTTGTAATAGCTCTGGATAAGAGTGTCTGCCAAATGCCATAAATGTAAATGTAAAAAATGAGCTCTATAGGTTGGGTAGCACTTTCTGTTGTTCATAAATCGGCCTCCTGCCGTTTTCAAATTAGTCGTTTATTCAGCTAACATCAGATGCTGCAAATATTTATCAGACACGTGTGCCTCCAAGGGCATTTCACATGATGCACAGTAATGTGATATGTTCCCCTGCAGAGCGAGGCACCTCTGAGAGTATACTTTTATTGCTGTACCCATCTTGCATCCACTGAGACATGAACAAAGCAGGCTTATAAATGTAACTCCAAAGAACTACATTATAAATAAACCTAAATTGCATTTTGCATTATGTACTTTAAAGGAAAAAAAAAATCTTCATCAATTAGATTAGTATCTTTTTTAACTTTTAATCATCACATAATACAATCATATATATATACAAACTACTGTCCTTGCTATTATAGGTGACAGACCAGAGCCTTGTAATGTCATGGAACGCTTGCCTCCCCCCGAGTCACGTGGTTTGGCCCGCCACATGCAGTGGGAGGGCTGTTTGGTTTGTAACCACACCTGCACACACCTGCACCTTGTTTGTCTAAATGTATACAAACCCGTGTCATAGTGTGCAGGGTGATGGTTATTGTTGGCGTAACGTGTGAATGTAACGTGTCAATGTTAGATGTATTCTTGTGTATCGTGTTTGTTTAACGTTAACTATTTCATGTTCCTTGTTTGTGATAAGTGTGAGTGCTGTTGTGTTGTTTATGTAAATAAATGGAGTCTCTGCGTCCTGCTCCTCACCTTGCGGCACTCGGGCCACCTCGCGTTACATGTAACTGTAATTCTTCATCCTATGCATATACTTAAATGAAGTATTTCCATGCATATGTAAAGTGATCCAGTAACAAGTTTACTTTTTAATATGTCATCCATACAAACACTAGAATTCTAGAATTGTAGATGATCAGGAATCCCCAACAAAAAGACATCTTGGGCACAAATTCCTCTAAATGTTTATCTGATGAGTTAAAGATCACTTAATTGAGGGCAGAAATTGCTCAGTTACTGTTTGACCATCAGTATGCCAAGTTTATCTGTTTCCACAGGCTCATTCTACAATGTGGGGACCCAAGGTAAGATATATGTTCACTTCTAAGAGGAAGTGTGTCAGTTAGTGATAGTTAAAGGCTGTTTTGTAATGTGTCACAGCCTTTCTAAGGTGGCCGACTGAAAGTCGACCTGCGATAAGATCTTTGTGGACTGCGAGGTGTGGAAGTTAGCATGCCCTCTCTGTAGAGTCCTGAAGGTATTCTGGAAATGAGAGTAGAGGGGTCTGCCGGGAGCTCCAATTTCCACACGTGTGCACAATGCGAGTTCGAGCACAGTGCCTCTATTGAGCCCCACCATCCTGACTCACCTCATACCACAGACTCCTGACAGTAGGCTGTAGTTACAGGAGTAGCCCAATTACAGAGAAAAGGATCAAGGCTTTCTGCCTTCCAAATGACCATATGTATCACTGAAAGCATTTTGAGGCATTCTGAAGTTAATTCAGCATCTTTTTGGGAATTGCAAACCCTCCTGAGAACCTTACTTATGAAGAGGCTTTAGTCCTTTAGAGCTACAAATGAAAATGCCTCCTATTTAAATCTTTAATGTTTCTAAATAATTGTTTCATTTTTTTCCAACACTAGCAGTGGTTTCACATAATTAACATTTCTTGGTGATATTATATAATAAATATTGGTTGCTGTTATGTAACCAATGGCTGTTGGACTCTAGTTCATAACACATTTTTCTTTTGGGGAAACCTTTGATTCTAGATTTTGGATATGTATAGTGATCTTTTAGGGATTTTCTTCAGGCATTCACTTATACACCTGTTGGTGTCCTCTAGGAATCCAGGGAAAGAGTGATATTTGGTCACATTGAAGAAAACACGCACAATGTGAATTTCAGCTGCACATGGTATATGTGACCAAGCTGAGGAAGGAGCATGTGGTATCTTCCTCTTCAGGAGGGAGAGGGGGCGGCTTGTGCTGGTAGAGGAAATTCTTGACGAAGGGCCTCCCTGGGGAGAGAGAGAGCTTCCTCCAGCAGTTCAGCTCTGAGTTCCGTGGGTGAAGTGTTCTTTGTTTGCTCTCCCTGTGGTTGTCTCAGTTTGTCTACTGATGAAGAAACCAGCTGATGAGGGAGAGAGAGAGAGAGAGAGAGAGAGAGAGAGAGAGAGAGAGAGAGAGAGAGAGAGAGAGAGAGAGAGAGAGAGAGCGCTGACCAGGGGAAGAAATGTCAGTTTTACAGTGTGACATATGTCTGTTATGAATGAAGAAAAATTATAGATTATATTCATTCACATTCTTGTTTGTATGATAAAATCATCTTTTATAAAAGATTCACTTTGAGTATAACACAACCCTTATGAAACCATCAAATACTATAAAGCCATATATAAAAGTGCCTTATGACATTAAAGTTAGCTCTACAGAGATCTTCTGATCTTACATTATTCTGAGAAGATGTTCTTATTAGTATACATAAGGTAATAGGCTAATATAATAGATGGCGTCTCATGAACAATGACAGTCTGTTTCTGCATATCCTGTGAAATCTCGAACACTGATGGCAAGACAGCATTTACATGTGTGTTCCAACACCTGGACAGTGTCATTCCATTGAACGTGGCTGTCTTCCATATGGAAGAGATTCTCTGACACACAGACAGAACCAATTCAGTCACCATGATTTCCCTCCCTTCTCATCCTCTCTGTCTCTTCCCTCTTTTCTGCTCTCACTGCAGAAGATACAGTGGATTATTTGTTGAACGAGGACATTAAAAAGGATGTGTGAGACAAATGCAATCACCATTGCAGAGCCACCGTAACAGCAAAATAAACCTTCTAGAGCAAGCCTTGCGAACCTTGAAATGGTGACAAATTCAATTATACAGTTTACAATCACTTGTAAAGTTTATTTGATTTTCATTGTACACAAGGGACTTTGAATACTTGAAAAAGACATAAAAATGGACAAGATGGAATTCAAACTGTTGCAACAAAGCATTAGACTTGAATTAAAAGAACTTCAATATGCTTTAATAGCCTATTCCTGTATTTGCAGGTGGGCCACATAACACTGGAATGTAAGTTATGGATGCGGATGCAGATGAAATATGACCACACTGTGGTTTGTGATTAAGAAATAAATGAGTGGTAGCAAGAAAAGGAAGGAAAGGCTTGCAGGAGGCCCAGTAAATGTGAAATGCTGCATAAAACAATCAGATTCTTGCTCTGGTTTTGTGGTGGACTATGATATCCTTCACCTCAGGCAAAAAAAATCATAAATTGAAAGTGGAACAATGAAACAAGTTCTGCACTAACCCTGCCCAACCCCTGCCCGATTGAATGCAATCAAAATGAAAACCTCAAATTGAACATAACTGAATTCTCCCTCCTCTCCATTACAGTTAAAAATCAGAAAAAGAGAAAAAAGGGCAAATATGCTTCATAGAGGACAACAGAGTGACATACTCATTGTCACTCTCTATTTTTCTGTCTGTCAGCTCTCAACCCTTAATGATTCTCTATCAATTTACAGATCCAATAGACTGCAGATAAACACATTGAAGGAGCTCATTCATTTTCATGAGCGTGGTCTGGCTCATTGCAATTGTCACTCTTGATTCCTCCAGCATACACTCACACTCTACTGAACAATACGCATAGCATGCATTTCAATTCAAGCCAATTTGTGATCAATTCAATATAAAGTATTCGATTTCATTCAACAGCTTTTCCAAATCTCTTTTCCACTGGCCACACAATCATGAATAACCACACCAAGCTGAATGTATTCTCCGTTAGTGAACCAGTGAACCTATTGGCTGTTTGTCACATGCTCATTTGGCAACCAAATCTAAAATCATTGAACAGACATTAAAAGGACTGCTTTATGAGTTTTGGAGAGGTGAACACGTTGGAAAAAGAAACAAGTCATCTATCTATCTATCTATCTATCTATCTATCTATCTATCTATCTATCTATCTATCTATCTATCTATCTATCTATCTATCTATCTATCTATCTATCTATCTATCTATCTATCTATCTATCTGTCTGTCTGTCTGTCTGTCTGTCTGTCTGTCTGTCTCTCTATCTGTCTGTCTATTTATTTATTTATTTTAATGTAGAAAAAAGAGGTCCCGGCAGTAATCCAAAGCTGCTTCAGATAGGAAGTTCCCCCTGTGGCTTACTGATAACACTTTATTAGATTTCAGCCATATCCCTCAGAGTCAAGAGTTGCCCATGGGCTTTGGGTAAATAGACAGATGTGATTGGATCATTGATAGCAGAAGATGGGAAACAAATACATAATGAAACATTATTGTCATGTAATTTCTGGTGATTAAAGTGCAGGAGGAAAAACAAGACTGTACTATGACATTATAGTGCTCTATGGCTAGCAAAAGGCTTTGAAAACAAGTTGTGATGAAGAGTAGCCATGATTGGATTTTTGGTTGTTTGGCTTTCTGAGATATATATATATATATATATATATATATATATGTTCTGTTTCACTGTAAATCTTGTCTACTACACTACAATTTTTTATGTATATAGGTAGTAAGGTTTCTAGAGAAACAGAACATTTTGGACAGAAGTCCTTCATAAGGACTTGCAAGCAAGTGCTTCTGAAGCTCTAGGAGCAGAAAACAGATTCCTTAGAATCTACTTCAAATTATATATGTGCATCCCCTTTATATGTATACCTAAAATATATAGAGACTATCACCATTAGTCAGTAGCAGGTTTCTCAGATATGTAGTGCAATGCTTTATGAACAGGCATCCCTGCATCCCCTGCTCACAGAGCAAGTGTGGGTATGAGATAAGAGAAGGCTCATCCGTCACACTGTGTGAGCACAGACAAACATGCCAGGGAACGTATACGAGGCCGCGCAAATCGAATCATCACCAGCTTTTGGAGGCCAAGTTGGAAATCGCATAATTCTCTGATGTGACCACTTCCTCCCACTTTACACCCCCGCCCCCAGCTCAGGGAGGGGTGCAGCAGGTTGTTCGGTTTTACAGATCACCATCTGCTGTGGTAGATTTTAAGATGGTGGCTCTCAAAATAACACACCTGACCTGAATCCAGTGCAGACCCCACTCCAGAGAGCCATGCACTGAGATGGCAGCACACTACGGTAGCTATTTGGCCACATCATGAACTAAGGGCACAAACATTCTGTTTATTGTCTAACTGTACTCAGCTCATTCAGACATGAGCTACACTCATAAAAAAGAAAAACAAAAAATAAGTAATTCAGTTCACCTTCTTCTGAGTACATCCTTGAAGGATTCTCTGACTCACAGCTATGGTGAATTGTTTCCAGCCCATATTATTGGGTGAATGCCTTTGATGACCAAGCAAACTCCCAGAGTACCCATTTGCATGTTAAGTTCAGAAGGAGTGACCCTTGTATTGTAGGCAGTTAGCAGCAGGGGCTAGTGAATTAGCCATGACCTTTGCTAGGTGAGAGGAGCCACAGGTGTGTAGGAGTGCACTGGGTCCCCTGCAGCAAATGAAACACCTTGCCTGCTTTCAACCATGCATGTATGTGTGTCTGTGTATGTGCGTATGTATACAAGTTACAAATAAATACATTTTTAAAAATTGGCCCTAAGAAGTATGTTGTGAATCATGGCAAGATGAAGTGTATTCAGAGCATGTGAATGGTTTTAAAAATCCACCATGAAAATGTGTTGTGTGCCACGATACAGGGAGTGGATTGAACCTGAGTAGAAGAGTATTCTTACATATTTCAATCTAACTGCTGAAAAGGGAAAAATGATTTGGGCCTATGTCTACATGTTCTACAGAATGTTCGCCACAACTACCATGTCATCTTTGAGTGAAGAGGAGGCCCTTGAGGGATGCCTGATATCCCACACTCAATGGGCAACAGCTGAAGTTTATATTTAGGGTTTCCTCTTGAGGAAAATACTTGACATCAATGGCATCTGTACAGCAGTGGTTTTAAGGACCCGAGGAGTTTATTAGTCACCCTAACCATGGAGGACCATGATTTTTTAGCAAAGTCTTTGGTGTTTTCACCAACTTTCTAGCTAGTCTACAAAAACTAGCAGAAATTTGTCTACACATACTTAACATTTGGACCAGTAATAATAAAAATTTAATAAAAATGGAACTGCAAAAAAAAAAAAAAAATGGTGCTGTTTGTAGAAGGATGTGTTACTGCATTGAAACCTATTTTCATCAAGAAATTAACATCAAGAAAGCAGGACAATTTTCTTCAACTCACTGTAAAATCCAGTTAAGATGTATTTTGCTTCAATATGATAGAATATTATTTCTCTCACAGTGGTGAGATGAATGCATTTGTCAGTACAATGTACAGTTCATTGTGGAAATATTTTTTTAGAAAACTGGGAATAGTTTTAAACAGTACTTTTTTTTAGTTGGTGATTGTGGATTCAGTGGTTTCCTTTTCAATTCATACTGAGGCAGGATGTCTGCTCTGATATAATTCTACCAGGAAGAGACAATTCCCTGTCTTTAATGAATCAACATTCGAAACTATTTGGGTCTCCATTTCTCACCTCCAAGTAGAACTCAGGTCAGCTCAGCCAACAGAGAATACCTTTTACATCTCCTTACATATTGCTGCTGTTCTCTGCAATCATATCTGCAAATACACCATTCCACATTAATCTATGTGTTGTCATTGTTTACTGCAAAGTGTCTGAAGTAACCTTTGAAGCCAGAAACTGTGCTCTAACAGTGATGTACTTTCCAGTTTTTATAGTCTTTTGAACTCTTCCAAATATATTCCATAAGCTCCAGGAAGAATGCAACAGCAATGCATACTGAAAGCCTGCTTATCAAAAGATGCTTATTGTGTTTTACTTTTTTATGGTTTTCTAGAGTTCAGTTGAATAGTACATTTTTTTTCCAGTATCTGAGAGATTGGTATTGAGATTGATGAGATCTAGGCAGTCCTGGAAATACACTCAAAATGCTCTTTTGACCAGTGTTATATCAGAAATCGAAGGACCCATTTTATCTTTGTTTTTAAAAAAAAAAAAAAAAAAAAAAAAAAAAAGACCTCTGGCCAACATTTTCATCCACCAACAGGATGCCTGGACCCCAGAGAAGGAGAACCAGGGACTGGGTTATAAAACTGTCAATCACTGTAGGATGGAAATGTAGATATAGGCCCACAATTAAACCTTCAAACAGATGGCTTGCCATGGTGTCTTGAGAATGAAGCCCCCATGCCCTCCCCCAACTCCAATCCCCCAGAATAAAATAATGGCTAGATGCTCTAAGCCCCTTAGATTTATTTAAACTCCTCTCCCCGAATGTGGCCAAATTCACCACAGCTCATTTTATGCTCACATTTTTAATCTGTTCAGAGATACTTAAGAATGGCACATATCTGGTAAGTTTTCACTATTATAATACATAGCAGTCTGCTTATTTTCCATTTAGAAAACGTAATAAACATGCCACATGACATAATACTTTACACATGAATACATGCTTATATATATATATATGTGTGTGTGTACCATTTTTCTATTTCTATTTATTTATTTATTTGTTTATAGGGGCAGGCAGGAGGCTGAGCATGTGGACCCAAAGCTGAGGAGGAGGAGGTTGGGTCAGAATCTAAGCAGGTGTCCCTACTGACATCTGCCTCAATTCTCTGGGGATCCACCAGCAGCTAGCAGCAAGACCCTGACAATAGAGGACAAGCTTTGATGAACTCCATCTGCATATAAAAAGGTACATTTTCATTGGTTTATAAGGAAATCCTGTTTTCTGGTGAGGAATAGACATTTTGGTGTGGAGGCAATTTTATACATTTTCGTGAGGGAACTTTAATTTCTCAATTTTATTTGTACTTGTTAATATGACTGTGGTTTGCTGATTCTTTGTTCAAATTATATTGAGGCCAACTTGTTATGCTTGCTCTGAACGTAGAACTGGGAAACATATTTGCTTAGTGCATGTAACTGTTGAATTAACCATTTTCACAACAAAGCAATAAGCCTCATCATCAAATATTCATTGACTTCTTTAACCCCTTTTTTCTGAAATGTAACCAAGCAAAAAACAAAATCAACCACAACCCTACTAATCCATATGGAATATCGATTCCTTCCGGTCTAAAATTAAGCACAAAACTACCGTCATGCATTTTAGTCATTATGAAGCAGTTGGTTCTGCACCACCCCTTCATGACCTGGATCATAAGATTAAAAAAGTCCACTGATCAGCAAGGCATGACTGCACATGATTGGAATGACCGGTGTGTGTAGAGTTGTTGATGGCACAGTGTCAAAGTAAAGTGTTCTGCTAAGCCCTGTCCAAGCAGTATGTAAGGTGAAGACAGGTGAATATCAAAGATAACAGACTGGAGACACAGGGACAATGGAACAGCTACACATTAGAATTCAAGGCATGTACATGTGTGATATTGAATCTATTGAGTCTCATGTATGTCCTATAAATAAACATCTACAGCAAACAAAGAAAATGGCTTCCTCGTAGCTTGAGATTGGCTTATTTTGGTCTAGAGAGTTTAGAAAGAGAGATAAAAAGATTGGTGGAGAGAACGAAATAGGAAAGGGATCTGCTTTGGTATTCAGTGTGAACAATGAGGCTAAGGAGATGGTGGTTGGATTTTTGAGAAGCCTTTCTCTGAAAGGTCACTGGAAGCACACTCCATCCAGATGTTCTCTTAACTGTGAACAGCTTTTAATGAGACCATTGCACACAGCAGCCATATTAATGACTTTAGTCGGTACTGATCTGGTGCAGGCTATTGAATGCTCTGCTTTTGGGCTGCAAGGAATTTTATTCTGCTTGTATACAATCAGTTCTTTTATCTCCCAGGGTGCAGTGGTTTTTATCTCATAGCATCTGATGAAACTATTAGCCCTATAGCTTGTCTTTGATTAATGGGCACCATTAATGTATGAACACCAGTTAGAGGTGGAACGTCTTAGTGAGGGAATGACCACTAGAGAATGCAGTTGTTATGAGACATGAAACTCGTCACTCTGAGCAAAGACCTGCTGCGGAAGCTTCCAGACCCTCTGACTGAGGCTGAGTGTGTCTGGGCATGGGATTAAGCAGTTGAGTAGGAAAAGAGGACGTTTACACAGCTCGGTTACTTAGAGCTCCTTGCACACAGGGGTGGAGCATTTGTGATTAGACACCCCCACAGTTGATCATGCCATCAACTCCTAGTGTGACACAAATGTCAGTGTGTCAGTGGGATGGTGTGCTATAGATTTTCTATGATGGATGGCCTGTAAAGATGAATTCCATCTGAGGCTTGTACTCCATTTGTAAAGCATATTGTGAAAACATGGCAAATTCATGGCACTAGGCTCATGGCACATTCATAAGTTGAAGATTTTGAGACCCACTCACCAGAAACTAGAGCATGATCTCATAACAGTTGAAAAATATAGAACTCCCTTTTATGTTTATTCTGACTCATTAGCTTCATTTCAGTAGTTTGTGTATGTTGTCATGGTGATTGGGTGGCATTCTGAATGTCTGAATGTCTGAACTCAGAAATACAAAAAGGACAGTGTCAACTCCAGTTATAGCTGTAGATCCAGTCTTCCATTTTGACCCTCATCAGTATGAGTTTTCTCTAGCCTAAGTTAGTGAACATGGTCTCAGGGCTTTCTGCTTTCTTCTCGCTTGCGCAAGGGCTATATTGCTATTTGGCTAAGTAGCCCTGACATCATCTTGAAAGTGGAGAAGATAAGGTATAGTGCAGTTTGTAGCTATTGGGACAGTGACAGAATCTTTGCTGTTTTAAGTTAATAGACCAACACACTGGAAACCGCCACTATGATGTTACAGTGCAGAATTTTTCAGGGGTATTTACAATCTGTAATTTATATAATTAGAAAATTAATATAGCCATTTTTATTTACTGTGCAGCTAAAAGTGATTTATAGACTATCCAAACAAGTTATAGCAAATGAAAATCATTCTGAAACAAATAAACGAGATAAAACAGAATAAAATGAATTAGATTAAATTAAATAATAATAAAAATTTAAAATACAATAAATAAAAAGGTAGGAAATGAATGACATGACTGAAAACAAAAAGTTTTTAAAATGTTAATTAAAATCAGTGTTTAAATAATTATTATAAATAACAAGATAATAAATGCTAATTAAATGCCAAGATAAAAATGTTTTTTAAACTGGCAGTAGAGGGTATCTTGAACAAATTAAGATTATCTTAAAATGTTTAGTATTTATTTATCATCAAGAATATTTTGTACTTGCTTAAAAGTTGTTCTGAAGTCTACAATCAAGACACATCGTCACACCCCAGGTGTCTTCACTGTTGTGAGGCTGCCAGTCTGATAATGCAGCCATTTTGATCTTCTGTTTTTTTTTCAGGCGCACACTCAAGCGCACACTCAGTGGGATTCTGGTTTTGTGATTGTCTTAGTCACACAGGAACCTTTCATTTTTTTGGCCCTGAAAAACCCAACTTTATTTCAAGTCATAGTCCTAATGTAAGGTGAAGCATCATTCAGTTAGTTTGAGGCATTTGGCTGGCTCTGAGAAGCTAGAGTACTTTTGTACACTTAAGATTTCATCATGCTGTTTCCGTTGGCACCCATAGCATCAATAAAGACAAATGAGCCAGATCCACTGGCAGCAATACCATGTTTCACAGATGACGTGTTATGCTTTGAGTCATGAGCAGTTCTGTTTTTTTAATTAACACTTTTCTTAGTTAGTTACTCTGGTACAGGTTAAGCTTTGAATTGACTGTCTGCAAAACCTCGTTTCACTCACTCACTCACTCTCTCTCTCTCTCTCTCTCTCTCTCTCTCTCTCTCTCTCTCTCTCTGTGTGTATCTGTGTATGTATATGTGTGAATGCATATGTGTGCTTGCAGGCCTGTGGAAGAGTAAAGGTTACAAGTAAGGGAGAGGGTGTCTGTTAAGCGACCGTATGAAACGCAAAGGAAATGGGGCGGTAGAAAAGCTCAGCATATTCCGCTTCTCTATGCAACCAGATATGATGGAGAATTTAGTTCTCTTTTTAATAGTTAATGAGCTTAACACGCACATAGAGGATGAGACGGCGGCTAAAATTCACCAAGGGGACCTCGAGACAGCCGTGCAGCTTATGGTCTCCCAAAGATAACAGGCATAATGCCTGAGAGACAGCTGCTTCTCTGAATCTGCTCACCAGAGACAGGCATCCTAAGATATATTTCTGAGGTACAGGCAGAGGACTGTGGGGTTTTTTTCAGTGAAGAAATTGGTAATATTCCTATGGTATCATGTTACAACAGCCAGCATCATACAACAAACAGCCAAATTCAATTATCTTGCCTCTCTTCTTTTTCCCCATGCCTGTCATTTTTTCCTAACATTAATACATGCACCAATTTTGTCTTAAACCTTATGATGTTCTGTGGATTAGAGCGTGAAGTTCAAGTGTAAATAATAAGTAGATAGAACTGATAAAAGTTCCCCTGCCAAAAGCTAAATAAACTACATGAAGTTATGGCCAAATATTTACATACACTTAAGCTAAAGACATATAAAGCCAATTTTTCACATTTCATGTTACCATATATTTCCTGTATTAAATCAATTATTCTATATAAGAGATTTCAAAGTAATAGCCAAGAGACAGATTTTAGTTTTTTTCTTACTCTATCAGATTTTCTGTATCAGAAACATTTTCAGTGGGTCAAACATTTACATACACATTATGTTTTTATTTAGTGGCATTGCTTTTTAATTGCTTACCTTGGAGCAAAGAATTGGCCTTCCACAAGCTTCTCGCACTAATTGCCAGACCTTTTTCCCACTCCTCTGTTTAGTCTACAAATGTATGTGATTTAGGTCAGCCTTTATATTGGCCAATATTCACACTTTGCTGTCTTTGAAACATTTTGGCACAACTTTGGAGGAATGCATTGTCCTGCTGAAGGACCTATTCACCACTTTCTCTCTCATGTCTTCAGGTGTTGCTCATCATTTCTAACTAATCCTCCTTCTCATCATACTACCTGTTTTCTGAAGTGCACTAGTCCCAATTCCAGCTAAATGTGATGCTGTCACCCCCATGCTGCACAGTTGACTAATTTTCTTTGGATTAAAAGCTTCATAAACAACCCTGATCATTATGGCCAAATAATTCACTTTCATTCGCTGACAGAGAACACTCCTCAACAAGGCTAGGTTTTAGTCACTGTGATCACATGCAAACACTGTGGCAAGTTTCATAGAGTGAGATATTGCGATTGAAGGAATATCAGGTTGTGTTTTGGAAAGAGTCTTAATAAATCAACTTTAGCAATCTGAACAGCTATCTGAACATCATGCAACATTTTCATTGACAACACTTTAACTTACAATGTACTGTAATAGCATTGCTTTTTTGGGGTTTTAGTATACCCTTGATTCCGAGCTTTCATTCTCAGAGTCTACAGCTCCTCCGGCATTTGTTAGGTGTTTTAAAAGTAAGTACATATTAAATAATCAGCTTCATTACAAGTTGAAGAGAATTGTAGAATTGCTTTATAAGGAAATTTCCATGGAAATTATTTCATGAAAGAATGATGTAATTATATGTTGCAATGAGCCAGAAGAAGAAAGATTAACCATAATGCTCATCCATTAGGGTAGTGCAAAGTAGAGGCAGGTTAATGTGAGTAGTGGCAATCTCTCTGCTTTATATAATCTCACAAAATCATGGGAAAGCAATGATGAATGTGTATTTTCACTTATTATCTATACTAAAAATGAAACTGTATTTTAAATCCACCTAAGTGATCACAAACACATAAAGGTAAAAAAGCATTTAGTGAATCCTAAAGCTAGGATGAATTTTAACTGTATTTCAAATGGTGATATGGTAGTAATAGGCCTACCCATTTTGCCAAAACATAGCTGGTCATGCTTCCACCACTTTTGTTAATGGAGCTGCTAGAAAAAGGAGGGAAAATCTGAAAGTTGCATATGCTAAGGGGTGATTTCTTGACACCATTGCACACCCATGCTATTTGGACCCAATTTTCCTCTTTCCAAAGCACAGTGAAGAGCCTGAAATATCGATCATGTGTACTTGCAAGATACTTGTAACCTAGACAAGAGTAACAGTGATCTGTGAAAAGTGATGGCCTTTGGTGCTATGAATTGCTTTCTTCAGTTTCTCAATGTCCAGGCCCCATTTTCTATCAGACATAGACTTAAAGTCTGTAAGATGATACTAATGGAATGAATATGGCTGTCAGAGGAAGGAAGATAATTGCCCTTAAAAGCCATGAAGTGACACATGACTACATAGACAGACTATTCCTCATGAGAAGTTTTCAACAAGTAAGAGAATTGAGCGGGTGCATGACTAAGTCAGTGAAGGTTAATATTGCGGACTGCAGTTCCACGTCTTACTGAGAAGACAGATCAAGGTTATGGGGGTCACTTGAGCCCCAGTCATGCAAATGGAACAAAGAAGAGAGGTTAAGCTACACTGAGGCTTGTGTGTAACAGAGACCTACCTGACGTCCATGAGGCAGCATGGAGGAGCATAGAAAGTGGAGACTTGTTCTAGATAAACCTCAAGTGGGGTAGTAAAAGCATCTAATGCATTTACCCTGCCCTGACCATGCTGCTGGACCCCTGAGCAAAACACTTAACTCAGGTTGTTCCTCTAGTGCTATGAAATATTAAACAATCTGTATGTGTATATTGTTTTGTTTTTGTTTGATTGGTCATGGTGTCCACATTTCAAGAACCTCTTCAATCAAATATCTACACTTTGGTGACACCCCCAAATTTGGCTCCCAAAGTGGAAAGAGGGGCTCTGGGCTGAGCTTGTGTGACACATAACGGCTGTGTAAAGCCACTGAATACACACACCCCAGCTGTCCACTTGCACCCCACTGGGTGCTGGCACAAACAGAACTCATTTGGCTCCAGCTTCCCTGAATCAAGCACAGTGTCTGTGGAAGGAGACCTTCATCATTCCACAATCAAGTGCATTTGGCAGACAATTACTGGCCAAAAGATGAGGAATCACATTCCGCATGGCATATTTTGCTGTGTCTTTTACTTTCCTCAACAGATGAGCTAAAGGACACGTCAGCCATGAACAGGTAGCCTTTTGTGCTCCTTGGGGCACAATTAGATCCCCATTTTTCAAATGATTGGTACTTTTCAGGCTCTGCAGTGTTTTGCTCACTTCTTTTGAAGGAGATGCTTTCAGCGAAGTTTGCTTGAGACCCCTTTTACTCTCTGAGAGACTGAGGCACTCTGCCACAAGACTCACTGCCAGCTGAAGGCTTGGGTGCCAGCTCTTGTTCATCCTTTTGGAGTCAACGGTTTGTGTTATTTAACTTGCTATATAGTTAAAACAGGCAGACTTCTAGATTCTTCCACAGAGTCTCTCATTGGACTGTTGTTAAGAATTCTGATATCATGACATCATACCCACAGTGAGACACTTTGATGGTGGAAGTGCTATAATTAAAAAAGCATGAATTAGAAAGCTTACCCCTTAAAGAAACACATTCTCAAAAGAGAAACTTAACTTCCATAAATGAGTCCTGGCTCACACCTGGTACCCAATGAAAATCACATCAGTCCAAGACATAAGTCTTTGTGGTAGACTGAGGCAGATATCACTAACACTTATGCCTGTTTCATACCCTCAGACATGACAATAAATATGAATTCAGTTAACGTGCCATATCCTTACGCTGGATTGAAACTCTTGCCTTCATTGCGACTTTGTCTGGACGACCAAGGGAGCATAAGAGGAGCCAGGTCCCACTGCAGTACAACCATGTCCCCATGTTCTTGGCTCCAAGGTCCTGTGTTTGGTGTCTGTTCAGGTTCATTCAGTAGGAGCCCACTTTCACAATCTACCAATCAGTCTGGTCCACAGCTATGCAAATGGCCAGAACCTGGCTGCATCCGGCAGTAAGCAAAGAGGGCAGTCTGCACTACAGGGCCAAATAGGATTTACCGTGACATGGATTTTTGCCCTCTTCCCAAAAAGAGAAGGAGCCAAATCTCCTTGGCTTTCTTTTGGCAACCTCAGGTGCTGAGGTTATTTTCCAAGTAGGCCGATTCCTGTATCGCATTCATGCTGTTTCTTCTGAAATGGAAAATGTATCTGTTATCTCATCTGATCTGAACCAATATTGCATTTCTCACTGGATGTGAATAATGCATTATTGGGTGCATGGTAAATTTACTTAAATTGGCTCATTTTAAAGATAACATTTTTTCAGTCAAATAAGCAAGTGTGTTTCTAAGATTAATATAATATAATTCTCCTTTTTACATACTATAATGAAGTAAACCTTCCTGATTATGTTTTGTTTGAGTATTATATTTACTTCCATATAATTTTTTAAATACTATTTGAGGAAAAGAGACTGCATATAGAATAATAGAACTTGGGAGAGATTCCACCCTGCCTTCAAAAGCCACAGAGATTAGGCATGGTCCCGGCAGCACAGTGGGTACCTACTCACTGGGTCAGAGGAGCATCAATATGTTTATGGGTTTAGAGGTTTGCTGGCATTCAGTGCTCTTCTCAGACTAATCCCTTTACACGGCTCAGTCAACGGACATATTAATTCATGACTCTAAACAGTTATGCTGTCAGCTCATCCTAGTAATTGGAATTGATCGTCCAAACCACCAGAGAGTTTAAATATCCAAGTTTTTGTGGTCATAAAAAGCAACAAGTGTCCCATTTTAATGATTTGCCTAAAGGGACATCCAATAGTCCCCACCGAGGTGGAATATCATTGTCAAACAATACTATTAGAGAGTTGTAACTTGTTTTTTTATTTGCTTCACATTAGCGACACATTACTTGCACTATGGTGAAGATAGTAAGAATAAGGGGGAGATGTATACCATTTTATTAGGCTTTGGGCCTGTTGTAAATCTGTCTACACAAGTGGATGTTGCCAAATGGCTCCCACTTGGTTTAAAAATCTCAAGGTGTTGTGAACATAATGCAGGTCAGGAAATGAAAGTTCCAAGATAAGCAAAAGCTCATTATCACCTTATTGAACTATCCTGTTTGTCTCTGCACTTCTCTTTGCATTTAGGTTATGTGGCGTCTCAGAGAGCTGAATGCAGGGACCTGAGAACAGTAGGCAATTTGACCACATCCCAAATCTATCAGAGTAGTAACACAAGCTTCTTAATTATCGGCAGTGGAGATCTACCACTGCAGTGTCATGTTTGTGCCCTTTTAAAAATGCAGTTGTAGTGGTCTTTTTTGAGATTAAAATGTATCAAACAGATTGAATAAATTTATTTACATTCCTTAGAATTTCTTTGTGGTTTCCCTCTGGAGGACATGAATGTATATCCTTTGAATTTCAAAATCAAAGATGACTGTCACCAGGATTGTTGACAGTCTTGTGGACTGTCAGGTGGCGCAAGATTCCTTAATTTTCATGGAAAATGCTAATCTTTTGATTATAGTTGCACTGGATGCAGAACTGATCTTTTAAGCTGGTGTTTTTCATGTTATCATGCGTTCGTGTTTTATAACATAGTCACAGGCTGAAACAGACTTCCCCATATCCCCTGAAGGGGCAAAAGAACAATTAAATTCAGATAAAGAAATAAGAAAAACAGTCTATAAAAACACATTTGTGGAAAACTAATGGAGAAACACCCCTAGAGGAGGCCATAACATGTATATTCAATAACAGAACATATCCCAGAACAACTAGAGTGGGTCTGTCTCTGCAGCACGCCTCTTGTTATAAATGTCTCGAGGACTCCCAGGCAGCCAGGGTGATTGTGGGTAGACACACTCTTTGTCAACACCCCTCTGCCCATCTATGTGCAATAGAGGGTGGGATCAAGAGAAAGAAGAGGGGGCAGGGTTCTTGGGGGTGGCAGCATCGGGGTATAGACATGGATAATGTTTCAGGGCTTAGTGATTTACTGCCGATCTCCAACTCCTATAAATGCTTTCACAATGCAGGTGATTGTTTTTGAAGGGGGATGGGGGTTGGGGTAAACTGAGTTCACACACTGCCTTATTAGACACAGGATGCTGGGAAGACATGGAGCTAGTCGTCTGAGCTGAATTACATGTCATACCAGAGCGGGAGGAGCCCATGCAGGTGACCTGGTACTTCTCCCCAGGGAGCACGCTTCGGTAGTGCAAGAGACCATGCTCCGATTGGAGCGCCTGGACGCAGTGGGAAACATGGATCCTGAGCTGCCTCGTGCAGCTGATTGAGCGTGTGGGCCGCTATATATATCCGTGTCTCACCTTTTTCCTCCGAGGCACAGATGAGTCATAGAGACAAGATGCAGGTTTATGCTGTGGGTGTGCAGGCTCTCGCCGCACAGGATGACAGCAGCTTCGTTAGAGGCATGGCATGCCAACAATTTTTATGGAAGCTTGAGTGCTACTTGGCTCAGCTCTCACAGTGACACAATCTTAGTGTCACCGAATAACCCTGCAAAATTCCCATTTAATTCGAGTTAACGCGACAACGCTGGCATGTAAAATCATGCAGGCATCCTGTTTTAGCCCGGCCAGGGTCAGATCTGGTAAGGGGCTTCTGGAGCCCTTGCTGGAATGTGTATGTGCTGGGGTGTGTTCTTGTTCCCTTGCGCTGCCTTACACCTTGAGACTGAAACAGTGCGTTCTTTGTTTCTGATCCTGCGCAGTGGCACACACATCGGAGGTTACGGGCAGAAACAAAAACAGGAGGACCACCGTGCCCATTCACCCCTTCATGATACTCCTCTAGCATTTTAATGCACAGCCCCCTTCTCTCTAATGGACTTTGCAGGCGTCTCCAGCTCAGCCCACAATGGGATTGGGGTCTGCTGCAAATGTCAGTCACACATGAATGAGCCCTGTAAGCCTAGCCCCTTCAGAATGCCTTTATGCTATAGAGGGAATATTGAGACAAATGAAGGGCAGGGAACAGATATGGCAGTCTTCTGACAGTGGGGGCAAACCCAGCAGGGTGTGCACCCCTCATACATCTCAGTGCTGTGGATAATGCATTTAAGGTTTAGAGAAATTCTACAATGCTGTCTTAGGACGGCCAGCACCTCTGAGAGCTTCAGCTCCACAAAACACCACCACGATTCCAGAGGGTGAGCTGCATAACCACTCTTGCTCCTCACTTCTGTCTCTGCTAATGTCCCCTGAGGGCTCCTCAGAAAAGGTTCTGATTGTGGCAGGGTGAAAGGGCAAAGGATGTGGCCCGGCATTAAAGGAGCTCGTCTTGGTGCTTGCTGATTGGCCGGTCTGCTTACTGAGGTTTGCATCCAGAACAACAGGGTTAGCACAGTGGCAAGGCCTTAAATGTGGCCAGGGATTGGCTGATCATATCTTCCCTTGCTTTCCAGGGATCATCAACAAGCTCTTAAGTTTGTGTTATTGTGCCTGTTGAAAATGGTGTCTTCTCTCATTGAACTCTCTTCCTCAGGGCAAAGCAACATTTACAGATGCTGCCTACTTTTGTTTGGCAAATGAGTAGTGGATTTTGGCGAAGTTTGTGTGTGGTGTGTTAAATGTGACCAGCCATTGCACTTCTTTAGCATAAATGCCGGGGGCTGGTTTTATTGGGCTTCTGTGTTTGTCAGACAGCTTGGAATAAATATGTCTGAAGAGAATGTTTTTAAAGGGGTTTTGGCTTGAATATAATGCTGATATTTGCATGTTTTAGGCGTCAAATTCAGATATTTGACATATTATACATATATACAATCATGGACACAGCAATAGTAGCAGTACATTGCTGGTGCTCACAAATATACCCATGTTATATTCCTGCATTTACAGCTAATAGTTTGAGTGAGTTTTCAATTGGTCTTTTTATGTGTGTTGGAGCAGAGACAGGGAAATCAGTCTGGTATAATTTCTTTGTTATAGCTGCAGGAGTCTGTGAGAATGAGGTGTTATGGACTGACAGAGAGTGAGCTTGTGCCATTATACATTTGGGCTGTATTTTATGGTTTTGAGCCACCACTGCAGTTTCCTTCATCCCTTAGCAAACCTCAGCTTTTGAAGCCAATTGCTCAATTACAAAAGAGCCTTAAGCACTTGGCATTTTGAAGGGTACAGATTCCATCCTGTGCCAGCTTGTTGCCATGAAACAGGACTCAGAGAATCTCTGCAGACTGTATGGGTGTGCTGACAGATCCACTAGTATCATGATACAAATGCATCCAGCCTTATTGTTATGACTAGCCTGTTGGATAATCAGTCTGGAGCAGCCCTGTCTTTGGACACTGTTAAGCTTTGTTTGGATTTTTTTGTTATTTGATGCCTGTGCTGTGGGAATTCTGCTCTAAGGTCATTTGCTCCTGTAATTGTCCAGCTCTGATTACACCCAACAGCACTTTTTCTGTCCAGCAGTTTGCTGTTACTGCGCATTTATTCCTTTCATAAATACAAACAGACTAATTAAAAACAAATAAATAAATAAATAAAATTTAATTATTTTATGGGCAGAGCAATGGTATTCAAATATATATAGAGAGAGATGCTGAGAAAGACAGGGGGGAGAGAGAGAGAGAGAAAGAGAGAAAGAGAGAGAGAGAGAGAGAGAGAGAGAGAGAGAAAGAGAGAGTGATAGAGCGAGCATCAGTCACTAGGAACTTCATAGGATCTGGGATTCTTTTTGGTGCACGCGTTAGGAATATGAGTACTTTAAAATACACAGCCTTAGACTTGACAGACCAGCATGGTGTCATTTTCAAACAGAAAAGATTTGCTGTCTGAACCCATGGCCTCCAATAAGCCAAGCACAAAAGTAATAATGTGTTGTCATGGTAACTAAGGGAGGTGATATATGGCTCTGTAATTGCATTAGTGACAGTGTATTTTCTAGGATTGAATAACTTAGTGATGTTTTTCTGCAATAAATTCTCATTTGCTCTTCACCTTAGAGACAATGTATAAAATGGAATTTGAATTGTATTATCATACCTGTGTGCGCATAGGAAAATTGCTGCTCATTTTGGCACATCTGAAGCAACCGAGTTTGATCTGATACAAAAGACATCCCCTTCAGCATTTTCTTTCTCCTCTTCTTTCTTGACATGGAAATGTTGAAGACCAAAAATACCTTCTACACCTTCAAACCAGCTTACAGCTTTTGCATTTTGTTGCTGATAAAATCCTGCCGCGTGTGTCTGAGTTAACTCTATTTGCCAGCCACAGTCAGTGAGAGGAATTATCTTTAAAAAAATTATGTCATGCTCTACAAAAGAATTTAGTCAGTAATGTATTGCAAATTATTTGAATGGCCAATATGGGATTTTGTTTCCATCAAATGGGCCTGAATATTTGACATAAAAAACACCTCTGATCTGAAGAATAGCCATACATTACCTTGCGTGTAGATGTCAGCTGTTCTAAATTGTTGAAATCCTCAGACAAAGCCATAACATCTCTGGCTTTCAGCAACGCAGCTATCTGGTTAGTGTGTGATGGGGATCATTGCTGCCAGGGAATCATGATGTCAAGTCTTTAAAAAAAGAATGGCTTCCAGTGACACAATCTACTTTCATTTACAAAATTTAGATGGCTCTGCATGTGGTGAATGGCTCTAAAACACACAAATCACCATGGAGAAATGATTTCTCCAAATATGTAAATAGATTTTTATGTTTATATATTTTATGTAAAATCTCAGGTTCAGAATTATTTGTTCTCATAGGATAGCATAGCAAATCACTCAAGGGATTGTAGTCTTAGCCTTGCTTTTGTGGAAGTTTGGACCCCTGTCTTTAATGTATGTGGATAAGCAAGGCCCTTGTGGAGGGAATTAACTTGGCTTTCTATGGCTGCAGAGAAGTCACTTCTGTATATACAGCATCCTGTTCAGAGCTCTATGTATGCCTTTAATTTGCAAGACAAGTTCAGGGACACAGTCAGGCAAGACGTCGAAAGACACAACTACAGATTCGAGAGACCTTTTGAACATTAATTCACGCAGCATGTAGCATTCATAAATGATCATCAATATGTTTTGTTGTGCAGTAAGATCAAAGATTCTTTGAGGGGTTTTCTTACACATGGGCAAATTTGAAATTTGTCCAAAAGAACCCCCAAATGGTTCTACCTCAAATCCTTTTAGGCTTCTACCCCCAGCCATTTATTTAAAGTTCTACAGTTTAAGAATATGGGTACTTTAATTTGAGATTTTTCACACAGCATATTTGGAATGGAACAGATTACAAATTATATTTACATGAGTGTTGCTAGGCAGCCAGAAGCCTGGTGTTAAGGCTCGTGGAACATTTGCTGTAGGTCCAGTGGAAAAGCAGGGACTATGATTCAGCATGTCTGGTTTCAGGCAGTAGCTGAGCTCTGAAAGCATGCTAAAAAGCCATGTGAGAAGGGTAGAAGTCATTAGTGCCAGTGCTGGATCAGCAAGAGCTCCTTCTGCACAGCTTGACTGTTCTTTAAAAATGTGCTCAAGGTTTCACCAGAGCTACAGCAAAGCAGGAAGACCAGGATTTAGTATTTTCATTTAAATGTAATAATAATAAATAATAATAAATGTCTGTTACTTCTCCACAATAACAATTCCCTTTTAGTTCACTCAATCTTGTGTTTTTGTTAAATCACAAAACAACAAATTAACAAGCAAAAATAGGCTCAAAGTTATTTGTTGTAACCTTTATTTTAATCGTTAAATAAAAGAAACGTCTAAGAATAACCAAGAATAGCCAAGAAAATGCAAGTGTTACATAATCCTACCCTGTACCAGGATGACAAAGAATGTACTTGTATGCTAGGCCTGTTTTAAATGTACTTGTATACTAGGCCTGTTTTAAAATGTCATCTCAAAGATGTTCTCTTGAAGAAACTGTAGAGCCTTGCTCCCAAATATCTCAGGAAATGCATGTATCTGCATGGCATGTAGTAAATTCAAAACATGCATGCAATTTTGCAACTCAGTTGTACAACATATGGTTGCATGCAGCAAAGGAACTGCACAGAACAATGGCTGGCATGGCAAAGCAAATTCATTGCATACAAAGCTTTGAGCCATGGTGCTGGACTGGAACTTTAGGGAACATGTGTAGGTTATGAAAATAAAGAACAGACCTGACACTCCAGGAGGTTGCAAGCCTCTCAGGAATCTGAACTGGTAGTTTATGGCGAGGGAACAGTATCAGGGCTTCTACTATTACCAACCCCCTCTGTGAAGAAGTCGCATGGTTATATAGGCCAAAACAGATGTAGGTCTTACTGTGTAATTCTACACAGTAAGGCTCCATGAAAGGCTCCATGAGCAGTTTTAGAGTCCCAGAAACCACACAAACGCATGTTTAAGTACATGCAATCCAACATTGTTCGAAAACAAGTGGGTAGTGAGGGATTTCATGGCGACATCTGAAGCATTTCTGCTAGAAAGTCTTCCAGCAGTAATTGCAGTTGCTGTTTCTCTAGAGGAAATGTAAGTATACACAGTTGAAGTGATTGGCACTTGGAGGTGCCTGGAGCCATTTTGCACTCTGGGTAAGGAAGGAGGAAAGCAATGAGGATAATAAAATGAACTGCCTTCATGATGGAAGTGAAGGACGAGTGAAGGGAACAATGGAGGCACGGTACTGGTGCTGTTCACGCACATCTTTATAAACGCTTTGTTAGCAAGAAATATCGTTTTGATGACAGCCCACAAAACAAACTACTTTGTAAGGCAGCACACCTCCAAGATAGTATACTTCAACCCATAAATGAAAAAGAAAATATCTGAGAAAAAAAAAAAAGTCCATATGTCTTTGTTTTATGTGGTCATGTGTGGTGATTTTTGCAAAAGGACTTTTGACACTTTACATGGGTTTGTGTGTGTCTGGTCATGTTGGATCTGGTCATTGCATCTGCTTTGCTCTGCCATGCAAATGCTGGCATTCAAACTGGTACTGCGTGCTGTGTTCCTCGACCCTCTCACGCAGCTGCTTAATGGTGCATCCATCCTTTTTCTCTGTCCTTCTCTAATGGACACTTGCAGCAGCTTCTTTGGAAAGAATCCTGACGGATCATCTAGAGCCATGGCTTCGTTTGGCCACAGCTTTAAGGAGCACCCCGGCTCCCCGCTCACACCCTCTCACCTCGTTACCCACGGTAACGGCTGCCTGCTGCCTACTGGCTGATCTCTCGAAGCAGCCATGTTCATAGTTCCTCTCTCTTCCCACTCTGACTGAGTTTACTGTGACCTATGGCCACTTTGAAACAACATGGTGCCTATAAGCTGCTGTATGGAGACTGTGGCATAGAGCGATGTAATATGGAGAGTTATGGCTACAGCTCAGCTGAGGAGACAAGTCTCTCCCTGAAGGTTTTTCCTCCACACGAAGCATTCTGTGGTATCTCTTGACCTTAGGCATGTGTGTCCACACATCTGTAGGCAAGGAGAGACTTTTCAGAGCGTCATTTTATCATTCTAACTGAATATTAGAAAATGTCGCTTGTCCGTATTAATTTTTTGCTGAACAACATAATTAAATGTTAACTGTTTAGACAGCCAGCTAATGATTACCTGTACAGTCACCATAATTAGTTGCTGTAAATGGTGAAGAGATTTTAAATATTTATGTATTATCACATCAACCTCGTAATAACCCGAAATGTAATTTAACAGCATGTAATTATAGTGTCATAGTGCAGACAAGCATAAAACATCCATCAAACATACAGCCTAAAAATGTTTCATGTGCAAATTAGAACAATTACAATGTTTCATTCATGTTATGCAAGGTGTTCCCACTTTTGGTAGAATTAATCTTACAGTCATTCTATCAGAGCAAACAACTGCAACTGAAAGCCAGTCATTCATCGTCTGCTGTCATAGATAACCATGCTGTCAGAGATCAATGACAGATGCATAGGCTGTGAAGAAGATACCTGCTCTCGTAAAGAATACAGAGGAATACAGAGGAAGCCTAACAAAGAGCTATACGCAGTGAGATCTTTTGAATAATATTGTCACAAAATGTCACAAAATGTCACTACTGACAACCCTACTGCATGTAATTCACATGGCAGAGGTTGTGCAAGGCAAAATAACTGGAAGCACACGTGTACTGTGAAAAGGGTCGAGAACATAATGCAGAAATACCCCCCATCCATCACAGCTCAGGTTGGGCCCTGTGCTCGCTTTCCCACACAGACATTTGGATCAGATTAATAGACTGGCCAGCACACTTTCTTCATCTTTCATTGCTTTACACTCAGTGACCTCGGCTTAGTTCAATACTTTATAGCGCTGAAATACTTTGTTCTATCACTTTGATGTGATAACATTACCACCACACTGTGTTGTGAAGGTGAAGAGGACATCATTTTTTTACCTTGATAGTGCTTTCATCTCTTGACGTGGGTTAGAATATTAGCGGATGTATATTTGTAGCAATAAAGCACAGAGCAGAGCAGTGCCATTTGCCCCTGCCATGGCTTAGAAAGCTTTACACTGACTGCCTTCCCAGAGAGGAAAGAAATCATTATGGGTAGAAGGACATGGGATGAAAATGGGCAATAAGCATTTATCCTGCAGAGGGCTTCAGAATAGTTGTTCATCTTCCTATTTACCTCCTCATTTTTTATGCATGAACACCCCTCTGATGATGAATTTCATGCCATTAAACAGCTAACACTGCAGAGATACATGGCAATCTTTCATGAGAAACTATCTGTGCATGCGT
Organism: Electrophorus electricus; assembly: GCF_041902795.1. Classification (NCBI taxonomy): domain Eukaryota; kingdom Metazoa; phylum Chordata; class Actinopteri; order Gymnotiformes; family Gymnotidae; genus Electrophorus; species Electrophorus electricus. The sequence goes on from NC_137501.1 coordinate 4,875,080, forward strand.
GTGCGTGTGTGCATTCTAAATGGGATGATGTTTGCCCACATAATTTATAGCACTCAGATTAATCTTGCAGTGTTGTTCTTTAGAAAAACGCATCTTTAACTTTCCTTCAGAAACATTTTTAATGGGGTTACGCGAGTTACTTTTTAAAGCGCTTTAAAGTGTTCTCTTAATATATATAGTTGAGACAAAATTGAATAAACATATCTGTATGAAGCAACCAATAAAATGCATTTGATGCTTCCAGAATTGGAAAATGTCTAGAAACACAGAGCATCAAGCACTGCATTTTTGCCTAACCAAATCTCTCCAAGTTCCAGGCTCTGGAAGATTAGGTACATTTGCCTGTACATTTGTTATGCGTACAGGCATACTCTAATGTGTGCATGTATGTGTGAATACATATGCTGTGTTTGTGTGTGTGTGTGCTTGTGTGCATGCACGTGTGTATGTGTGTATGTGAATGTGTGTGTAGAGAGAGTTGACAGAGCTAGCTGGTGGTGTTGAGGCGTGACTTGTCCTCTATTTAACACCCTGCAGGATTACTGACATGAGGGATGGTGATGTGCAGATGAAAGGAAGTGGTGATAAGCCAAACGAGAGAGGAATGGAGAGGGGGAGGAGAGGATGATTGAGAAAGACAGAAAAAGAGAGAGAAAAAGAGAGGGAGAACGTTGGTACACAGAAGTGGCTTTGCCAGGGAATTACATTTCAGAGGAGCGGCGAGAGAGCGCTCAAGAAAGACGAATGCTTTTTTAAATGGCAAGGCACCATATTGAAACCCTGACATTTCAGCAGGTGTCAGCTCCGTCAGGGTGGGCACTGTGTCTCACAATTACATTCGTGGATTTCGTTTTTGCATTCATATGGTTGCAGTCACTTCAAAAACACTTGAATGTACAAATTTAGAAGCTGTTTGATTAGATATTGGTTTAGCATGTAATCTATTATAGTGGGTATTCCCATTATTATTCAGTAATACACATTTGTGTTTGATATAAAGCACATCTTTTTTTTTAGTCTTAATTCTGTTGGAATGAAAGCAGTGCATGATCTCATCAGCATTTCAATAGCCTGTGTCTCAGGCACTTTCTCCTTGGCCATGTGGCCTTGGCCTTATCTCGCCTCCTGGGAGCCGGCTGTGCGAACACACAGGTACCACGAGGCAGAAATAGATGAGGGGCGCATGTGAAGCGGACAGCGGGCCCAGTGTGGCCGCAATCACAACCGACACTTGTCTGATTGCCTGCCTCTGTTTGGTGGACAGCCGAGAGCCAATCCACTGTGCTGCCCGCACTACCACTGATCCAAAGTCAGTCTGAGGTTTGATTTGTGTAGCAGTGTAGATGGAAGTGTGGGTGAAGGGATCAGGTTGTGGATCAGCATGACAAGGAATCAGCATTCTCTGTTGTGCTCCATAGCAATGGTGGCCGCATCTGCGTCTAAGCTGGCGTGTCGTGGTAAGGAGCCCTGATCTGGTCTTTGTTCTGCTTGCGGATGCCCCATTCATGTGGGGAGAGATGCACCGCCTTGAGCACACAAAGGGTACAGAGGGCACGACTCTCATCCCAGACAGAGTGGGGCGAAAAGCAGATGCACAAAAGCTACTTCCTCAGTGAGAACTGGGAGTCTTCTGGGCCCACTATGAACACAGCGACCCCTCACTCTATCAACCAGTATTTGAGTAGTATTTGAGCTGGTTTAAGTAAACTCAGTCTCAGCTACGTCTCAGCTGTGTAACAATGCATGCCGTCAGCACTTGAGGTGTCGAGTGAAAAAAAAGCCCTCAGTTTGTGGGCCAGTGGACGTAAACCTTCAGCTAGTCCTAATCTCTCCAGAAACTGAGCCCCACAACCGTTCAGTTGCAATGCCTGCCTGCCCGCTCCACTTGCTCAGAAGGAGGGTTTCGTTCTCAATGCCCGCGGGGGCTTTATCTCCGGTGGGCTCCCACAAAGCAGACATGACCTTACCAGATCCAGATGTGACAGTGATGACTGCGAGGCATGATAGAAGTACCACACCATGCCCGAGCTCATTGTAACTCTGCTTATTTCATGGAGAATAGTCCCTCACACTGGCTGACAGGCGTGAGTCTTGGGCCCTGCCACTCGCAGCAATGTGGTGTGTGTTACAGGTTATCTGGCAAGGTACCAGCCGTGCCGTGATGTTGCCGAAGAAGTGCGTGGCAGGGCAGATGGAGGCAGACAGATGGAGGCAGACAGACGGAGTCTGCGATGGGATGTTTTGAAAGGAAAGAAATGAGGCAGAATAGAGGAGTGAAATATCATGCAAGCAGGGAGGTCCTTTGGCTCCTTGGTCACTGCAGCAGCGCAGAAGGACCTAATTTATCACTGGACTTAATCGTCACCTAAAGAAACCGTGTGGCTATGGAAAAGACCCTTACTTTGGACCACTCTCCATTTGAGCTGCACACTCAAATCTGTGATTCACACTCATTGCGACTCTTTTGTACATGCATCAACAGCAGTGTCTACTTTCGCCAAAGCTATGTGGGAAGTTCCACAGCTGACTAAAGTACTGATAGGTCTAGGATTGCAGCGAGGCTGGCTACGGGGGAGAGGTCAGGCTTGGGGTCATGTGGGTCATCCTCTCCCTGCATTCTTCCCTTACTCCATCCTCCAGAGCTCTCTGCCTTTGGAGCGTTGTACCCCATTTGGGACAAGTGCTGACAAATGATTTAATATCTTTGAAATAATTATTACTCAAAGGTCGCCTAATTTGATCAAATTACAGCAGTCTGACCTTTCCCCCGTTAACCACAGCTGGCAATGTTGATGATGCATCTCCCTTAAACCTGTCAAATATCCTTGAATCTATTAATAGAGTTCTTGAATAAAGGATCTACTTTTGGGGGTGGGGGGTGGGGGTCAGGTATGTCACAGGATTGTTAAAAGCAACAGTGAAAAGCAGTGATCAGGGTAACTACTCTTTTCTCTCATCCCCCTCCCCCCAATAAAGTCCCTTTCAGCACGTTGTCTTTGGCTCACAGACTCCCCATTCACTAAGCCCACATTGTTGTGAGCTGCTCAAGCGGAAATCATTTCTTTGTCTTTGTATGTTCAGCTCAGCCCTGTTTGTTTTAAAAGTGTGTGGGCCTCTATCTCACCCACAAAAAATTCACCACATCTTGGCTTTGTGTAGATATTCAGAACTCAGTAAGAAAGCTTGAAAGCTACACATTTTAGCTTTAGTATATTCACGACTTTTGGTAATCAGCATAAGTGTCACACGGCCCATCTCTCCTAATCCCTGTGACCATGAATCTAACTACAATCCCCAGAATTCCAAGCATGGACTCACGCAATCCTCATCACTATACTATTAAGTGCACCTGTATCCAATTATATTTTGCTTATTTATACATGTTTGGGTTCTTCCTTGCGAAGTATTTCCATTGTGTCTAATTAATGTTTTTCTTGTTATTACTGTTGCTTATGGTACCAACCTCATTCATGTTTCCAGACATTTCTCTAAGCCTTTTGCCCTTTTGGGTTTGTTTGCCTGATCCGTTTGCTTTGCTGGTGACCTGGACTGTTCATTGGCTTCATGTCTTGATGTTAACTTAGTTTGGCAATCTGTTTGTTCTCAGTATGACCGATTCTGAATTACCGTACTGTGAAGAAAACCAATTCGTTTTACATTTGCAAGCATCTGACTAGTTCAGAACCGTCACACTCAGCTTTGGGTGATGTTCTTGGTGTGATCACCGTGAGCTATAGGTGGATATGGGTGGAGATGTTCCTGGTGTGATCACCGTGATCTATGGGTGGAGATGTTCTTGGTGGTTTTATAACCCCCAACCCTCTCTCATGGAAAACAATGAAACATCCTTCATGATATGGAAAAAAGTTTGTGTTATGGACCATGAATCAGCATGCTCTCTCTGAGCACCACTTGACTGTAGCCATTATCCTGGGATATTTATGGATTTCCAGGACTAGGTTTCACAAAATTCCAGCTTTCATAAAAGGTCTTAGTGGCTGAAATGACCATCAGCTGTTGTTTAAGGAAAGTGCACGAGCACCATGGAAGCAGATAACACTCCTCTAGACCAGGGAGGCCACATGGGATGCAGTAAAGTCTTAATCTCCTGTCACTCTTTGCAAAAATTTACAGGCTTTTTATACACACGCCCACAGAGGTTGCTGACCTGTGTGTGGTCTGAAACATCATTCTCTCAGTTTCACTCTGCCATTGAAAATAACCATGGGTCTACAACCTTTCCCCATTAGCCTATATTTCATTTTCTTGATCAAGCACGTGATTAAAATGTACTGTCTACTTTTCTAATAATATGTCTAGATCCGGGAAACGGCTTTTCGCTTTTGTCTGTGGCTCTCCTTTTTTCACGCTTGTCCCTGACTTTGTTTTACAAATTATAAATTGTTCCTAATAGGTAGTTTGGTCTTTTATTGCTATCTGAAGGCACATCCCCATAGCAATGAGGTTTAGTTTAGTTTTTTTTTTTTCTTTCAGTTTCTGCACTTGCCACTTTAATCAGAGCACTAGTGTTAATATCTCTGTGCCAGAGACAGCAGTGAAGTTGTATGAGGGGCTTGACTGGTTCTGTATGCAACCTGGCTGATTGACCTTCCCCTAGTTAACCCATCCCACCCAACCTCCCTCTTCCATAATGGATGACGGGGGAGGCTGAGGAAAGCAGGCGGGGCATTGGGGAAGTGCCAATATTACCTGGGAATTCATTTTTAATGAGGTAAACAGATCTGCACAGGTCACCAGGGCTACCCAGGGGATGCAGATAGGGCTGGGGGCTGGGGGGCTTGGCCATGTCCCTCCACCCCTCCTCTGTCTTATTGCAGTCTCCATGGCTCTGACACTTGACCAAGCCGTAGGCAGGAACCTCTTCCTCTTATAATTAGATCTCAGCAGCTCTGACAGAAAGTGTCTTACTACCCGTCGAGCACTTGTCCTTTTCTTCCAATGGACCACCACCAATTATGGTGGGTGGGGGCGGTGGGGAGAAAAAAGGAAAAAAACCCGCTCCCTGCAAGATGTGCACCCGGTGACCTTTTTGCCTAGGCTCCCAGCACTCCTAGCTGAGGACAGATTTCGTTATGACCAGTAAATGTGGAGGAAAGTGGACCTTTCACATCCACTCAGTAATTGTTGTGCTGTTGCACATCACCAAACTATAGTTCCGTAATAGCCCGTTGCTTTGGGATGATGTATTTTGCTCTAGCAAAAAGCCATTAAGGCGCACACTGGAAATCGCACTGCTGTGTTTGGCTTGGTAGTTCAGAAACTCGCATGTAGCCTCGGTTTAAAAGCACTATAATCTCTGCGTCTCCCTGTGCTGCTGGAAATAAACCCAGTTCCCGCTTGCAAGCGTCTGGTTCCGGATCGGAGAAATTGGATGACAGGGGAGGACATGAGCAACGCTGTCATTTGGGAAATCAGAACCGTGGGACGCTCTTTCCTCGGAGTGTCAGAGGCGCAGGATGAGGCTGATGTAGCGAGCCATGTGTCCCTCCCAACACAATTCCCCACGAAGCACAGGAGTAGAGTGAGAGAGCGAGTGGGAGAGAAAGGTGAGATGTGGAACAGATGGAAAACGTTGCTTTGTGTTCTTATAAAGGCAGGAAACCTGTCTACCTTCCCATCAAGAGACAGTGACACACACACACTTACACACATATACACATCCATCACAACCACTCATGCAGATGGCCCAAGCTGCTTTAATGTTGTGTGGAGGGATGATAAGAATAGACTTGTATTGCTTTTGTGGATAATGTATATATAATGACTTGGGATTGATCATAGAAACAAACCATCTGACATATTCCACGCCATGTTCTGAGACTGAAATATATTATCAGTTTCATATAGGACTAGAAACTAACTAGGAATAACACACACTTTCACATGTACACACAAGCAGTCGCTTTTCTTTGTTACTATCACCTCTCTTCCTGTCTGCTCTTTTGTGCAAGGGAACAAGAATATAAATTGTTTTCATGATTTTGTGCCCTATGGTAAAGGTTAGCTAGGAATTTGATTAGTGGCAAGGTTCAACAACCCTCATCTTCCCCACGAAAGGTGTCATATTATACTTCCATGGCAACCTGGAATATCATCACCTAGTCATGACTTATTGAGCCTGGTTTGAGCAGGCTTCATGTCCTCCAATAGAGAAAGAATTCCCAGTTCTTCCCATGGGGAAGACAGGAAGCCCAGTGCCCCACCCCCCCTGTTGAGACCCTCCCACTCCCTCTTATACCTTTCACTGTCTGGGGAGGAAAAACTGCTGGGGTCAGACCTCCTCTTGATGTGGGTCATCACGGCGAACACTTAGGCAGTATCTCTGAAGAGCACCTCTGCTGTGTAACAGAGGAGGTCTGGGAAGGAGAGCGAGAGCCCCGGGGGCACATGGCCAGGGCCGGACGCCAGGTCCCAGCCTCCGCTCCTGTGTTTATTTGTCATTGGGCTGGTGTTTACGTGACAGGCTGAGCGTAGCACAGGCTGGTAATTGAAGCCAGCATGGTTTGGAGTTCCGTTCTACCTGCAGAGGGTGTGTGTGTGTGTGCGTGCGTGCGTGTGTGTGTGTGTGTGTGTGTGGAGAGTGGAAGGGATGTTGAAGAGGTTGGGGACTATTCAAACACTGATTAAGAGCTTGGTGCTTATGGCAGGGCTGGGCCCAAGCAAATGTTCACCTGGGACAGCAGCCACAGAGCAGCCAGGGGTGGAACCTGAAACTCTAAAATGGGGGCATCTACCTTGACTAAAATGACCTTTCTGGGGGACTTTTTTCCCTTTTGCACAGTTGAAAGCAGGATTATGTGTTGATTATGCTGATCACCGTGCAAATCCTGTCAGAAGAAGTGTCGTGCCTATCATTGGACACACAGACGAGCTCGTTGCTCTGTTCACCATCCGTTTATTCTAATCTTGAAATGTATGTTAATGCAGGCGAGAGTTTCTCCCACCATTGGTTGCTCCACTTTGTGGCTTAATGCTCTCTCTCTCCCTTTCTCTCCCTCTCTTTCCCTCTCTCTATTCTCTCACTCTCTCTTACAATCACACACACACACACACCAACACACCCTCACCCACACAGAATACTCTCACACATGCCCTCTCTCTCTATTTTCACTCACACACACTCACACATCTCTGTCGCTTAAGCGTGCACACGCACACACACCACACTCATTCTTTTTCTCACTCTTCTTTAAATTTTTATCTGTCTCACATTCAACTCTCTTACACACACACACACACACACACACACACACACACACACACACATACGTCTGTCTCACACGCACACTCTATCCTACTCTTTCACTCAAACGCAAACGCACACAGAACACAGACATTCTCACACAGACAGACACACAATGTCTCACGCTCAGGCTCTCTCTCTCTCACACACACACTCTTTCTGTCTCATGGTCACTCTATCATTCTGTCTCACATTTTCACTTACACATACACGCTCTTTATCTGTCTCGGATGCTCCCCCTTTCTTTCTCCTAGCTTCAGTTCTTTAGCTTCCAGTCAGAGAAAGAGCAAGATAGTGAGAGGGTGAGAGAGAGAGAGAGAGAGGGGGGGGGGGAGGGGAGGGAGACAAGAAGGAGGAGGAGGAGGAGAGAAGGAGAGAAGGAGGGGGTGTATATAAGAATGGTAGGTGGAAGTGGGGTCTGACCGCAAACTTCACCCTCCCTCTCTCTTTCACTCGCTCCCTCTCTCTCTTTCACTCGCTCCCTCTCTCTTTCACTCGCTCCCTCTCTCTCCGGCTGCAGCACCAGCAGGCATCCTGCCTCCGTGGAGCGTTGCTGCCGAGAGGAGAGAGACAGAGAAATGACACAACTGGCATCTGTCTGACGGAAACAAACAAACAAACAAACAAACAAGCAGCCAACACTCACAGGAAAGGAGACACAGACCTTCAAGAGATAACTTGGTGAAGTTTCCGACCATTTGCTGAGTGTCCCGTTTTGATCCTAGAGAAAGAAAACCTCATTCTCTCAGGCTGTGCTACGGGAGAGATTAGGCTGCTCCTCTAAAGGTAAGATCAGAGTTACTTAGCCATTTCCATCTACCTGTGAGAGTTTGCATGCTCGCATCCACTATTGCAGTCACATTCATTTGTCTCTCTGTGGTTGCCTGACTGTTTGACAGTCTCAAGCAAATTAGCATTCTGTGTTTAATTACATTCCTTGCAAAAATCCTAAATTAAATTAAGCTTTTTTTTCTGACTGAGCACACTGTATTTTACAGGTTTTTTTTCGTGGCGGAGTGGGTGATCTAGACTTTGCTAATCAGCTTTTCTAAATGATGAGTGCTCAGAGAGCACTCTCTCTCTCTCTCTCTCTCTCTCTCTCTCTCTCTCTCTCTCTCTCTCTCGCTGTCTTTTGCTGGCTGTCTCACAGTGAGAGACTTTCAGCGCTGCTCCTGATGATCTTCATTATGCCTTACTAAAGGCTGCCCATTATAGTTTATGAGGGAAGCTGTATGTGTGTGTGTATGTGTGGGAGTGTGTCTGTGTGTGAACATGAGTGCGTGCATGTGTGTGTATGTGCATGCATGCATGTGCATATATATAAGTGTGTGTGTACATGTGTATGTGTTTCCCTCTGGGTCCCTGGCAGTCCCTCTGCTCAGGGTCATGCACACCCCAGGCAGCTCCGGCCAGTGCGCTCTGCCGGCTCTGGGCTCACCCGGGTGCGCTGTCCTCCAAAGCGCCTGCTCTTGGCTCAGCCACACTCGCACTGCTCCTCACGCTTCCTCTGGCTCCAGGGGAACAGGCACTGCTGCGTGTCAGCTCTGTCACCTCACCTCACGCACTAGCTCCCACAAAGAGCATGCGTGGGTGTGTGCGTGTGTGTGTGTGTGAGAGAGAGAGAGAGAGAGAGAGAGAGAGAGAGAGAGAGAGAAAGAGAAAGAGAAATAGAGAAATAGATTTTGGGATGGATGCGGCTTTCTCTGACAGACACCCCCAGGATCTCCAGTTTCCTGGAGTTGAAGGGAGATTTCTTCTAAAGGGTATATTTGGAGTCCCTTGACATGAGATTAACATTAAAAACTATTTTGTTTTTAATGTCAGTCTCACATATACATTAAAATTAATTTAGTCACTTATTTCTGCACTGCGTTGCAGAATAGCAATTGTAATGACAGATGCCAACTGCTGAATTACATATTAATACATCTCTATTAATTTGCCATCATTTAGTGAGTGCTACCTTCACTGTTTTTACTGTCATTCATTCTGCTTGAACGATCAGTGGTACACTGTGGTACGATGGCATTGCCGAAGCACATGGTGTAAATAGTGTAAATGTTTTGTGGTGCGGCTCGTCCTCACTGACAGTGCCATTCAGAATAAAGATGAGCGGGAAAGCCGCCTTTGTTTGAACAGCTGTTAGCCTTAGCTGCTCCTGGATTAGTGATTCACTTGGAGCAGCTGTCCGCCTCAGAGTGGGCGGTTGAGGTGGCGTGGAGATTCCTGTCGTCTCCAAGCATGTACGTTTATCCAGGAGCCCCTGGAAAGCACCTGGCCCATGCCGGTAAAAGAGGAAAAGCCCCCTACTCCCTACCCACCCACATAATCACACTTACACACACACACACACATGCCTTTATAGGGATTTCAGCTCACTTGTTTTTATTAAAGCTATGTACTGCTATAGATAAATGTAGCCATAATCTGTAGTTAGTAAACGAAGAACTTTGATCTGTTGTTATTTTCTTTTATCCTTATAGGCTCCAGCAATGTGTTCATGATTTCAAAACTTTGGATTTCTTGCATTTATCATGGAGACAATGGGTAGCCACAAACAGAGAGTAAAAACACACACACAACCACCCACACACACCCACACACCCACACCCACACAAACCCACACACTCACCCAGACACGACACACACACACACACACACACACACACACACACACACACACACACACACGCATACACCACACACACACACACACACACACACACACACACACACACACACACGCATACACACACACACACACACACACACACACACACACACACACACACACACACACACACACACACACACACATAAAAAGGAGAAAAGCAATATAAAATACATTACCTGCTAAATAATTATAGCTCAAATAAATCTGATCTCACACAATCACAGAATTAAAAATGAAGAAAGCAAATGGATGAACAACAGAATTTGAAAATTAATAACCGTAAATTATATTTAACTATAATTAACTTCTTATCTATTTTTCTTTCCTAGTTCTTTAGGGATATTTAGTACAGTGAGATCAGTCCTTTTCCTCTTGTGCACTTTGCTTGCTGTCCTGTCATTCTGTGTCTGATCAGATGGACAGACATGCAGCTGGACATTAATATGCTCTATAAAGATGCTCTTTTTTTCCTACAGCATTGTGCACAGAGGCATTCCAAAGGTTTTGTGTGAAACAATGAACAAAGTTTTCCCCTAAAACTTCACTGTGTGAATGTCTCATAACTCCAGATGGTTTTAATGTCTATTTGATGCTAATGTAAGACGTCCGACGAGAGTTGCAGGATTCAGGGAGCCATTCTTAATACTGACAGTGTCTATGGCTGTGGCATCCAAGACATGAGCGCATGAGACTGAATCTGCAGTGATCAGATCAGCCGCATCAGCGTCCCCGTGAGCTACAGCGTGCATGGTCACCTGACCAGAGACGAGGAGGGCCTGTTGAGTCCAGCAGACAGTTTAGACTGGGTGAAAAGTCTAAATCAGAACCATAAAGCACGGTCCTGAAGTGTATGGTTCAAGGGTTTCGGTGGATGGCACCCTCCGCAGTGACTCACGCCATGCTCATCAGGCCTCTGCTGTAAAAAGCCAAAACAGATGTCCTTATATCACGGCCAACATTCCTGCTGCAGGAAAATGGGCCTTTATCCTGCCATAAATGAAGGCAATAGTGCTGATTTTGGACCACTGCTTTTTACAGAACTGTATTTCATATCTCAGTTGATGAAAGAAGGATGTCTTAAGATGTCCTTGAGCAACCTCGAAATTATCATATTGTAATGAACCTGATTAGCATAGGCATGCAAGATATGTGATAACTGAATCTTTAAAAAAAGCTAATTCAAGACTATACAGCAGCATGTGTTTTCCATCACTTTTTCAAGCTGTAACCTTTTTTGAGTTCAGTGTCATTCAGGAGGTCCAGTTTCTTCTTATTTTCTTGCCACTTTTGACACAGAATGTATGCTCCATTGTTCTGTATTCAGTAGGTTTCCACCCACGGTGGAGGCAGCTCGCTTTTACTGCAGTGCAGCTAGAATGAGTAGAACCAGGACCAAGGACAGGGAAAGTCCTACAGCTCAGAAATACACAGCCCACAGGTCTGGCCCCAGATCAGTAGGACATGCCATGATGTCCTTCCCCCTGACCACATCCCCATCACTCCCAGGCGGAGCAGAAATGCACCATTATCTTTAGCTGTCGAACAGTTGTTTCACAAACGAGAACTAATTCATCCATGTCCATCTGCCCTTGCATCAGGAGGGAACGATCAATAGCTCTTCACCATTTTGGTGAGAGTGGAGGCCAAGTGCGATGCAGAGGGAGAATTACTTCTGATATCCAGTTATTTGTATTTCCAGCAATTCTCTTGTGTCTGGAACTGCACATCTACATTATGCGTGACAGATAGAACACCACCATGCAAAATTTAAAAGACATTTTAGAGTTGGCCCAGCTGTGGGGTCATACTGATTCACAAAGAACGCATCTGGAATCTTTCCCTCCAGGTGTTCATTGCTCTCCAGGACAGCCATTCTAAACTCCAACTGCTGATCTCCTTGTAAAGAAAAAAAATTACAGAGAACCATAGTTTTTATATGCTCTCCAGGTTGTAAAAGCAAGGATGAGGCTGGGGAATGAGTACTATATGGGTTGTGTTGTTAGGAGCGAGGGCAGGAACAGGGGGTAAGTCGTGTTGTAAAGAAAACATCTGAGGCTGATATTCTCACTCCTCCAGACGTTAGGCTAATAAACATCAGGTCACTGGTGCTGACAGTGTAAAACCAGACTCCTGGTGCCTCAAAATGTTCTTCCTTAATTGTCCCATATGGAAAAATCATGCATAGAGGTGCATGAATCTCAAGTCAGAAAAAGGTTAGCATTGATTTCAGAGTCACAGCTGGTGTTGCATAGATACATTTAACCTAATGTCTAGTGATGACTAATGTCCAGTGATGATGGAGTGTTTGCAGTCACATTCCCTGAGTTAAAAAATTGCACTGCTTCAGCTGTGCCAGACTCAAATATATCCCCCATATCACTTTGGTCAGAATATTCAGATGAGAACTGAGCAGCATTTTATTGCCGTGGTTACAGAATGCTGGTGAAAACAACCAACCAGATTTCATTCCTGCCAAAACTGCATCAGCCCCAGATATTTCGATGAAACTCAAGGTATCTGGAATCAGTTTGGAAAAGGTCTTGAATAAGTACCATAGTGAAAATTGGTCCACATCAAGTCCGCATCTGTGCTATCCATGCCAGAGAAACGTGCCTCTAAACTCCACTTCCTCGGCAATGTCAATCTAATCTGGCTCCATTTAGCCTACTCTGGATGCTGCTATTGTAAGGTGCGGCGATGTCAGCAAGCCGGCGGGCCTCTCGGAGCTGTGTGAATGCTGCTATCTCTGCGCATTTGCCCATTTATCACCCTTTCACACACAAACCCTTCTATCAGTGCCATCTGAGCCCCCAGTATCATTAAAGCTGTATAAATGGGTCCTGGCTTAAAGGAAGGCCAGCATTCCCATGCCAAAATATAGCCTCTTCTGACTTTCAATTATGTGTCCATTTGTAATTTTGTTTTGAGTATGAAAAAGGAAAATACAATCCAGAGTTCTGGAATCATCTATCAAGTATGAAAATATATTTTTGAAATGTATTTGTATCTTGTTCCCTAGGTTTGTGTGTTTTACTAATTAGTAAAAGAGACTTGTCAACCACAGCATTATAACTGTGATTGTAATCACAGTTGAAACATGTTCTCTTTTCAGTAATTATTTTAGAATTGTATTATATAGAAAATTAATATGATGGACAAATATGTTTGCTTAAGCTCTGTTTGGTGTCAGTTTTCACTGCATTTTCACTGACAATATTTAAACCAGGTCCCTGGTTCTGTAGCATTTAAGAGCTCTGTGAGCTTCTCAGTGTGTTTATCATCTGTAGAGATATTAATTTGTTTGAATCTGGATGTTGGACCAAGTCGATGCCTCAAATAACAGGCTTTTGTAGTGTACACCGGCCAAGTAAAAGAAGGAGCCAAGGTGGAATTACTACTTGCTCTGGAAAAGGCTTGTGGGGAGCCAGTGGGCTGGAGCACACACAGACCATTCTGCAGTCAGTGGTCTTCTCTCTGCTTCTGTCATCCATTTAGAGTTAATTCATCAATATTTACCATTTTTCATAGTGATGAATTCAAACTATGTAAAGTAAGGGAGGGCACAGAAAATCCCAGAAAGAAAACTGTAAAAGTCAAGCCAGCCATAGCATCAATGCATCCATCACTCAGAGAGGTGATAACATCACAATTCATTTATGAACCAATAACAAGAGTGAGAACTGCATGTTAGGCCATCAATCCAGCCACTTACAGCTTCTGGTCTATACTGGAAATGTGTCTCTTTGTTTGATTGGAAGACGCAGTCATAGCGCTGGCCTTAGCAACACCTTGGCTGTCTGACAGTGAACTTGGAGTGCAGTTGATCAATAAAGACTGGCTTAGCCTAGGGAGATAAATAGATCTTTCATATCTTCAAGGGCATTTAATTATGATTTGTCCTTTTTTCTAAACATTTCAGTCACCAATCTATTGATTGGTTTTACCTCCAAAAGTTCACCTTGGCTAATACAGATAATGTTTTAGCCAATAGATTAATACAGCAATAATACAGCCAGTGCAGACTTTATTTCTCTCAGTCTTATTGATGTTCATCTCCTAGTGGGTATGTCTTTGGCATATACACTAGCTTTATGAAAAGCTTTTTTTTTTCATAGAATATTTTTTCCCTACTATTACAGTAGCTGTCAGTACATTTGTAAGGCATCTCTGAAGGTGAATCGAGTCTCTAGGCAATACCAGCTCATTCAACAATCTGTAACCCACATTAAGTCTGTGTCCCAGAGAATGCAGCAGCCTTTCTGTCATGGGTGACCTACAAAACTGAGCAAGCTTGATGATTTTATAGAAATAAACTCAAAGAGGGGGAGTGTGAATGTGTCCTGCTGTTCATCCGCCTCGTAGCTTATGGCCAGTGTTACACATATTGGAATGTTTATAATGTTTTGTACGGTAGAGTAGTAACATTACGTATGATTATTTTTGTTGCGTGTCAGTATGTACTTTGTAAGTATCCAAATGTGTCACTTTTGAAGACAACCCTGCAACACTTGTAGAGCTCACAGAGAACATCACAGCACCATAGTCACTAGAATAACATGCACAAAATGCATGAAATATTGCCTCCAATTAATGCTTATATCTTATTATTATTTATTTGTTCATTTATTAATTTATATGTTGTATAAGGAAATAGTTTTCATAGATACAGAAAGAGGGAGACCTCTGAGACCTCTGAATTTCTAGTTCTTGTCTGAGGTATGTGAAAGTGGAGCAAATTCATAATGTGTACTGTGCAAAACAGAGTGCTCTGAAACAAAGGCACTGGTAGAACAGTCACTGTGGGAATTTTTTTTTTTTTTTTCATTTCTGTTGGATATTGACTTGAAATATGTTATGGTGAAAATAATATTGTATCTTTACTACCTAACTTTTTTCATAAATCTTTTTCATCATACAAGGACATTACTGAAAATGTGGAACTTTTGTAGTATGATATGAAAGAAACTAACATTTGAAGGATGATATACACTTAGGAGGCAGACCGAAGTCTGGGTAGGACATGGTCAGTATCAGTTAATGGTAAAACTTGAGGAAGGAACAGAATGCCAGCTGGACCTGAAGTGAATTTACTGAACCAAAATGACACCAGCCTTTCATTTCTCATCAGCGAGTCAGCACACACGCTTAGCATCTGAGGAAGTTTCCGTCTGTCCTTTTCACAAGCTGCTGAGGCATTTCCAATCAAATTTAGAATAGCTATAGGGTCAACGATAATAAAACTGCAAGTGAGACTGATTTTATTTTATCCATGCATTATTGAGCTTGAGTGAAAATTACTCCATTATCTTGTTCTTAGAAAACTCCATTTAAAGTTTTAAACTATGAATCATTTCTCCATCCAAAGGCTACAAATACTAAACTGCTGGCATGTCAAGTGTTCAGTTATTACTTCAATAGAAAAGTTTATCACCATGTTTTCCACAAAATTAGTTTCCAAAAATTCAACAAACTGCAAGTTAAGCAAATCTTTTTATTACACATGGAGGTGGTCAACAGACTTGCATCTAATTAACTTTAATGGTTTGGCACAGACCTAATGACTTATTAAAGTATGTATTTAGTCTCTGTGTGAGGTAGCCTCTCCTTTCATTCAGCTGCTGTCGTCAACATTCATGAATAAGGCACAGCACCAGGCTAATTCAGATCGCTTGTGCTAAATATATTTGCCAGCAGGTTCACTACCTCGTCACCCCACCCTCACAGTCTGCTTGCCCTCACATTAGACACACGGCAGCCAACTGGCTCAGTTAAGTCAAAGCAGCAGTGTGTAAAAAGAGGTGGTTTGGAAAGATGCCTGTATATTGTTTTGCATCTATCTGGAAGTGCCACTAACCATTGACATTAGCATAGAACCCTGGACCCACTTCAGGGTTGATTGGGATCCAAAATGACTATCTTTGTCCACGTCTCTGGGATTGTTGTTGTTGTTGTTGAGGGGAGTGGGTTGGGGGAGGGGCATGACACTACTATTGGTCATCTGAAAATTTTCATGTATAACCACTGGACTGCTTTCCATATTCTAACTCCTTTCTGGCTCAGTGGAATGACTTATTGGCCCCCTTCTACCTGTGTGCTAGATGTCTTTGTTCTCACAGCCATTTTGCTTTTGTGCTATTCATCTGTCAATACAGGTCAACCTTGGGCAGAGGTTTCGGGTAACATTGCCTAATGTGCTCACAAAGAGTTCCTGGGTCCTTCAAAGTGTGTTTTTTCTTTCTGATTCTTGTGGCAACAAGCCAGGCATCAAAGTGAAAAAGCCAGCTATCCACCCAGAACTAAAACCCTCGTGGCAACTCAAAGCAATTTTCTGGCTATTTTGTTGATTTAATCCTTGGATTGATGGGGGTGTGTGGAGATGGGGAGGGAGATACTACCATCCCTGAGCGTCCAGACTGGGAGGTCCAGACCAATAGGACACTTTACCTCTCCATCACATGATCACTCATCCCTGTCTGTCTAATCAGGGTATGGGCGGCTCCAACTGCGGGATTCCTCTCACTCCGGTGCATCTGTCAGGCCTGCTTATCACACACTGAGACAGGTCTCTGCTCACCGCTCTGCCTCTCAGAACACATTACTTGCATGTGACTTCACTAAATGTAGACTGTCAGCCCTTTGCTCTCACTTGGTGACCTTTGAAAAATGATATTCTGTTAGACCGCACTATATCACACTTTTGTCATTGAAGGACATGTGCTACAGGGATGGTTTTAGTCATACAACTATGTGAAAGTATAGTTAGTAAGATGCGCTACAAGAAATAGGACTTTTAAGGGATGTGAAGACTACATATTGTATGTAGTTTCTTTATGATTTCTTTACGATAGAGACATTTGTAATAACTAGAAATTAGGCACATGCTAAAAAATTAGTTTTATAGGATAGTGTAAGAGCATAATAACAGACATTTTAGAATGTAGTTAAAATATGGATCTAATTGTGTTCATGGGACTCAAGCCTCTGAGAACATTTCCATAGAAAAATAGATTCCTGCAGCCTTGCTGGGGGCAAGACTGAAGCCAACCATATGGAGATATAATAAAAATTCTGGTTCATGTTCTCTTTTATAAAATTTGCAAAAAAAACAAATAAAAAACCCCAGACATGACCATTAAACCCCAGACATCTATAGTGTCCCAGACCCACACATTGTGTGGAGCATGAGCATTAAACCCCAGACATCTATAGTGTCCCAGACCCACACATTGTGTGGAGCATGAGCATTAAACCCCAGACATCTATAGTGTCCCAGACCCACACATTGTGTGGAGCATGAGCATTAAACCCCAGACATCTATAATGTCCCAGACCCACACATTGTGTAGAGCATGAGCATTAAAACCCAGACATCTATAATGTCCCAGACCCACACATTGTGTAGAGCATGAGCATTAAAACCCAGACATCTATAATGTCCCAGACCCACACATTGTGTGGAGCATGAGCATTAAAACCCAGACATCTATAGTGTCCCAGACCCACACATTGTGTGGAGCATGAGCATTAAACCCCAGACATCTATAGTGTCCCAGACCCACACATTGTGTGGAGCATGTGCATTAAAACCCAGACATCTATAATGTCCCAGACCCACACATTGTGTGGAGCATGAGCATTAAAACCCAGACATCTATAATGTCCCAGACCCACACATTGTGTGGAGCATGAGCATTAAAACCCAGACATCTATAATGTCCCAGACCCACACATTGTGTGGAGCATGTGCCTTAAAACCCAGACATCTATAATGTCCCAGACCCACACATTGTGTGGAGCATGACCATTAAACCCCAGACATCTATAGTGTCCCAGACCCACACATTGTGTGGAGCATGAGCATTAAAACCCAGACATCTATAGTGTCCCAGACCCACACATTGTGTGGAGCATGAGCATTAAAACCCAGACATCTATAGTGTCCCAGACCCACACATTGTGTGGAGCATGAGCATTAAAACCCAGACATCTATAGTGTCCCAGACCCACACATTGTGTGGAGCATGAGCATTAAAACCCAGACATCTATAGTGTCCCAGACCCACACATTGTGTGGAGCATGAGCATTAAAACCCAGACATCTATAGTGTCCCAGACCCACACATTGTGTGGAGCATGAGCATTAAAACCCAGACATCTATAGTGTCCCAGACCCACACATTGTGTGGAGCATGTGCATTAAAACCCAGACATCTATAGTGTCCCAGACCCACACATTGTGTGGAGCATGAGCATTAAAACCCAGACATCTATAGTGTCCCAGACCCACACATTGTGTAGAGCATAAGCATTAAAAAATCAACCTTTTACAACCATCCCTATTTCTATACGTTTGTTTCTACCACACCATTGCTCTTAAAAAACATCATGCTTCCCCAGCCTTACAGAAATACACAACTCTGGTGTTTCTCTTTCTTTAATGAAGAAAGAATTACTGCATGAAATCAGACTGAGAGAGCACGTAGAGAATGATGGTTCTTCAGAGTTGCGTTAAGCCTAACTGGTCATGATATGGGCGAGAAGGGGCTGATTACAGATGTGGCCCCTATACCAGATATGAATCTGTCAGCTTGGGTTATGAGCTGCCATGTTAAAGGGTGCAGTAAATTTCCCAGATGCAGGTGTTGCCTGCTTTGTGATAATGGCAGACTGTCAGAGGGGACACTGTCACAGAATTATCACTCAAGCACAAGGTCACAGGTTCCTGCTCTGTTATTAATTAATTACCAGAGTCATTCCTTGGGGAAATATATGTATGAGAAAGTCCAAGGTTGTCTGCAGAGAATCCGTCTCTCCTACTGTGAACCTTGTGGCTGATGAGGCTTTTGGCAACCTGATAATTTATAGAGCTATCCTCTTCTTATAGGCAGTTTTTAAGGTTAATTGCTTTTGTTGGCTGTTTTGATGTTTTGCTATTGTTCTGGTGGGCATGTTGCCTGATTAGCTTAGTTGTCTTTGTTGGAGTTTGAACTCTAGATATTGACAACAGCAAAAACATTTTTTTTTAAATCTTTGCATTTCAGTACCAGTATGTTCAGCCTTGAATCATGAAATGTGTGCTTACGCACAGAAGCATGTCTTTGGTACCTGAGGACTTATGTTCTCTCTTATCTTTCTTTACAGGATTAAAGCTGATACAATACAATAGAAAAGTAAATTCTCCTGCTCGGCGCCAGTGTAAGCCCGAAGGCTTATTGAACACGTGTCACCATGGGGATGCAAGGCCTGCTATTGGCCTGTGTGGCTTTGGCAATTTTGCTGGATCTCACCAGCGCTGGCCTGGTAAAGAAAATAATCAGACACCGACGGGAATCCTTGACACCGCCAAAGGCTGAGAACCTGACGCTCCCTAATCCAGACCAGCCAGTCGTCTTCAACCACGTCTACAACATCAATGTCCCATCTGGATCCCTGTGTTCAGTGGACCTAGACTCACCCAGAGGGTCTCAACTAAAGCCCAAGCCTGTCCCATTAGATCAGCACACTGAGCACACTGTAGATGGGGAAAACCAAATTGTCTTCACCCACAGGATCAATATCCCCAAGCAGGCCTGTGGATGTGACAAGAATCTGCCAGATCTGAAGGATCTCCTGAACAGGCTGGAGATGCTGGAGGCTGAGGTGTCCAGCCTTAGGGAGCAGTGCATTAGTGGGGCTGGCTGTTGTGGGGCCCAAGTTACAGGTGAGTAGGAATGTGAAGCAGATTTTGCAGTCGTACTGGCATTCCCTTTGATCCTGACAGAGGAGCCAGGGTTTTACACTTACACTCTTTGATCTTGACCTCTCACTCTATATCATCCTGTCTGAACTTTCTGTTTGTAGTAAGGCTAATTTGTAGAGCCTGTGGTTGTGATTTTATGACCCCTGTGTTTTTCAGGCGAGGTTGCAACAAAGCCATATTGCAGCGGTCATGGCAACTACAGCACTGAAACTTGTAGTTGTGTGTGTGAGCTTGGCTGGAAGGGGTCCAACTGCTCAGAATCGGAGTGCCCCAATTTCTGCCAGGACCAAGGGCACTGCGTGGACGGCAAGTGTGTATGCTTTGAGGGCTTCGGAGGAGAGGACTGTGGAATTGAGATATGCCCGGTGGACTGCGGAGAGAATGGAGATTGCATCGATGGCTCCTGCATCTGTGAAGAAGGCTTCACAGGCGAGGATTGCTCCATGACCAACTGCCTGAACAATTGCTTGGGCAGGGGGCGCTGTGTAGACAGTGAGTGCATGTGCGATGAGCCCTGGACAGGCTTCGATTGCTCCGAGCTCATCTGCCCCAATGACTGCTTCGACCGCGGCCGCTGTGACAACGGGACCTGCTACTGCGATGAAGGCTTCACTGGGGAGGACTGTGGTGAGCTCACCTGCCCAGACAACTGTAACAACAAAGGCCTCTGTGTTAACGGTCAGTGTGTGTGCAATTTGGGCTACAGTGGTGAAGATTGCTCCAAGCTGACATGCCCCAATGATTGCAGTCGGAGGGGCCACTGCTTCAATGGGAGATGCATCTGTGACCCTGGCTTTGAAGGTGAGGACTGTAGTATCCCATCCTGCCCTGACAACTGCAACAACAGGGGTAAATGTGTGAATGGAGAGTGTATTTGTGACACTGGATACCAGGGTGATAATTGCTCTGAGCTCTCCTGCTCCAATGGCTGCCATAACAATGGACGCTGCATTGATGGAAAGTGCATTTGCAGGGAGGGCTTTGCAGGGGAAGACTGCTCTAACAAGACATGTCCTAATAACTGCCATGACCATGGTGAGTGTGTGGATGGAAAATGCATTTGCAGGGAAGGCTATGCCGGTGTAGACTGCAGCATCAAGACCTGCCCTAATGACTGCCATGGACATGGTAAATGTGTGGATGGAAAATGCATTTGCAGGGAAGGCTATGCCGGTGTAGACTGCTCCATCAAGACCTGCCCTAATGACTGCCATGGACATGGTAAATGTGTGGATGGGAAATGCATTTGCAGGGAAGGCTATGCCGGTGTAGACTGCAGCATCAAGACCTGCCCTAATGACTGCCATGGACATGGTAAATGTGTGGATGGGAAATGCATTTGCAGGGAAGGCTATGCCGGTGTAGACTGCAGCATCAAGACCTGCCCTAATGACTGCCATGGACATGGTAAATGTGTGGATGGGAATTGCATTTGCAGGGAAGGCTATGCCGGTGTAGACTGCAGCATCAAGACCTGCCCTAATGACTGCCATGGACATGGTAAATGTGTGGATGGGAATTGCATTTGCAGGGAAGGCTATGCCGGTGTAGACTGCAGCATCAAGACCTGCCCTAATGACTGCTATGGGCACGGTGAGTGTGTGGATGGCAAGTGCATTTGCAAGCAGGGATTTACAAGTGAAGACTGCTCCATCAAGACCTGCCCTAATGACTGCCATGACCATGGTGTGTGTGTGGATGGAAAGTGTGTCTGTCATGCTGGTTTTACAGGCAAGGACTGCACTGAGCTTACTTGTCCTAACAACTGTCACAACCAAGGTAGCTGTGTGAATGGTCAATGTGTGTGCAACATGGGATTCACTGGAGAGGACTGTGGTGAAAAGACATGTCTCAACAACTGCCTGGACCGAGGCTTCTGTGATGATGGAAAGTGCATCTGCTTTGAGGGCTACACTGGAGCTGACTGCTCAGAACTGACCTGCCCAGGAAACTGTAATGACCTAGGCCAGTGTCTGAATGGCATGTGTATCTGTGATTTGGGTTTTACTGGTGAAGACTGCTCTGAAAGTAAGTCAGATGTTATGATGTTTTAAAGTTATTTGGTACAAATTACAATATGTTGAATGTTGAATGCGGAAATTAGGTAAATACCATAATGTCACCTCTTCCCCCAGTCTCCCCGCCAAGGGATCTCACTGTTACCGAAGTTACCCCAGAGACCGTAGACCTAACCTGGGTCAATGAGGTGCAGGTGACAGAGTACCTAATCACCTATGTGCCTACTGCCCCTGGTGGTCTGGAGTTGGATATTCGAGTACCTGGAGAACAAAGATCTGCTACTATCAGGGAGTTGGAACCTGGTGTTGAGTACCTGATCAGTGTTTATGCTATTCTAAACAACAAGATGAGTGTTCCTGTCAGTGCCAGAGTAGCGACACGTGAGTCATTGTTTGTTATCTTCCTTCAAAAGTTCAGAAATTATTTGGTAGTTGTTATTTAGTTTTGAATAGTGCTAAGGAATGTTAAGTTTTGTCTTTGGATAACTTTATCAGATCTCCCAGAGCCTGAAGGCCTTAAGTTCAAATCTGTGAGAGAGACTTCTGTAGAAGTTCAGTGGGATCCTCTGAACATTCCCTTCGATGGCTGGAACCTCATCTTCAGAAACACAGTGAGTGAACTGCTTCTTATTGCAGGGTACAAACCATATCAAAGTAATGGTGGTTATATTCTGTAGTCAAAACCTAGCATTACACTAAAATCTGCTGTGGCAGCAATAGCATATGTAATATGAAAGGGCCCTTCTGTTTGCCAGTAATTGTTCCGTCTGGGAAGCTGTATGAGTATCCTGTGGAAAATAGTTGAGTGGTGCCAATATGCAAAGGGTGCTGGCTGAATGTCTGGGGTTTTGCTGCACAAAACCTTCTAAGAAGCTTCTGGCTGCAGCTCCTGTGACCATGTGCAACAGGACTGCTACGGTTTTCACAATGCTTTTTCTTTTTCACAGGCTTTAAGCAAATTCAAAAAACTAGCTTCTGAAAACCATGTCTCCCTATTCCCCCCCCCACACCCTTTTCAAAAACAACTTGGCAGCTTCGTTTATACATCAAGTTTTAGGTTGTCCATGCCAAATAAACCCTTCACTTTGAAACAAATCATTCACATCCAAGTGGATACAACTGAAAGTCCTAAGTGTTTACTCTTCAGGATCACTCAAATGTTTTCTGTAGTTCATGGGACTCTTGAGTACACAGAGATTGGAATCATATCCATGGACATTTTTATTTATTTAGTTAGTTTGTAAAACACAAATATAATTGAACAATTACTCTGTAGGCCTACATTCATAAAGACTTATTGTTTTGTTATTGTTTTGCCAATATTTTCTGTAGAATTTTCATACAAATTATGTTGCATAGTGGTGCATGCCAAGGACAGCAAATATTATCTTCAATTTAAAATACAATCTATAACTTCTTATCATTAGGTATAAGTGCTCTAAAATGTTGCATTGGTTTTGATTTTCACTTTTTCACTTGCTAATTTGATGTTATCTTGTCAATGGACATCATTTCTTGGACATGTTATTGTTGCTCATGTATCTTTTTGACTCTACTACTACTACTACTGCTGCTACTACTAATAATAATGATAATAATGGTGATGATGATCATAATAATAATATTGTATACTCAAAATGTGTTGGAACTGCAGGCTAAATAACATTTTACATCTCTGTTGCTGTGAAATACCAGAAAGAGAACAATGGAGAGATTTTGAATTCACTCTCTCCACCCGAGACCACCTTTGAGCAGTCTGGCCTGGGCCCAGGCCAAGAGTACGAGGTCAAACTTGAGGTTCTGAAGAACAACACCCGCGGACCCCCAGCCAGCAAGAATGTGGTTACAAGTAAGAAACTGTCAACAACTATTAACTTGAATGAACGGCCATTTGGGTTTGTTTGAGTTTTTTCAAACTTCTTTTTTTTGGGAGAGAAGTGGGACTGGTTTACACTAAAAATGTATCTAATGCAGCCACTGGTTTACAGGACTAACTAGGGTTCACTTGTTTCACTATGCAACACTTGTTAGTGTGCCACTAACTGGTCTATAATAATAATAATATAGAATATTCTATAATATATTTTGTCTAGTCCTTTTTTACACAAATAATAGTATTAATTTATGAACACTTCCTTGATTCCAGCATTACATTTTACATGTCTGAACATCTTATTAGCAGCTTGGTTTTTCAAATAATTGCAAATTCACCGCAAGATCATCTTTAACTTTTTCATCAGTTTCTTTAGATTCTTTTAGCTAATTGTAAGTGCCAGCATAAATTTAAATTATTTTCATAGGTTGAACAGAAATTATTTTGAGTAATGGGAAATAATATAATATATCTTGCCACATTTTTCAGTCAGATTGCTAGTTTAAGGAAGTCTGTATCTTTTTTGACTTTGACTTTTTGACTTCTTATAAAATATGTGAATGTTAGGCTAAAACTTGCAAAAAACATTTGTATGCTTTAGGTTTGGGACAGACTGTTAATTCTCCACACAGAAAGATAAAAAAATTTTTTTTCTGAGATTAGAAATGAGGTCAATTTAATTGATGGTGTTGCCTAGCTGTTGTTCCATATTTGTGCTCCAGCAAAATGCTCAATAAAGTAAGAAATGTGTTTTCACATGTCCTTCAGTTTAAGCAACTGGCTCACTCCTTCAAAATGTAGAGTTTAAAAATCACTAATGGTCTGCCAGCATAAACAAAAAGCATAACTGGAAAAACTATTAGCCCTGTGAATTTGCAACATTTTTAAATGAACCTTGTCTTCTTGAGATTTATACTTAGCTTGTAAAACAGTGGGTTTGCCTGGAAGTGTTCCCCTTAATTTCTTATTTCAGGATAAAATTCAGTTGCAGGGAAGCACATTAAATACCACAGGAAGACACAAAAAAGAAAGTCAGCAAGAACACGTGCATTTCATAGTCTATAACATCGAAGGCCAGTGCCTCCTCATATAGTATTTGCAGCATACGTTGCATCCAGTAGTGGGCTGTCATAGGCTCCGCTGTCTGAGGAGACTTGCGGAAGTCTCACAGCATGGTTCTGACTATGTTTCTGAGACATGAGTGAGTCAAGAATTGCTTGGGGAGGGGACACCAATTGCTGAAAGTGAGCTCAGCCTCTCTCCACTCTTCAGTTGTTGAAGAAGCACTCTTCCCTCAAGAGCACTGGAGCCTCCCTCGCACACAAATTTGCTCCAAGCTAAAAAGCTGATTTTTGTGAGGGGTTTTATCTGCTGCTCACAGGAAGATGACCTCTCACCACAGTGTCCCAAGTGGCAAACCAGTTTCCGCCCCAGGAGTCTCTTCTCATTCCCTAGGAATACATGATCTAAGCAAATTACAAATAATCCAATTCAATGACCTTAAATACACACACCATAATTCCCAAACAGGGAAAGCGCTTCACTCCCAAAGCAAGTTTTTTTTATTTCTCTCAGCAGCATCTTGGTTAACTTTCTCATTGCAGAGGAAGTACCCATTTCTCTGCAAATGCAACTTACGTATTTGTAATTTCTTATGCGTTTGAATATCACTTAACTGTTTTCTCCCTCACTTCAGTGATTGACGCTCCCAGCCATGTGCACGTGCAGGATGTGACAGACTCAACTGCACTAATCACCTGGTTCCAGCCTGTGGCCCAGGTGGATGGGGTTTCAATCTCCTATGGCCCGATTACAGACTCCTCAGACATGAGCATGGTGCAGCTGTCAACGGTGGACATGCAGTACCACCTGGCCGAGTTGTACCCAGACACTGAGTACAGGGTCTCTCTTATGGCCCACCGTGGGGAGACGACCAGCATGCCTGTTCATGAGACCTTTATGACAGGTCAGACATGGCAGTGACATTTCCAGATAGGAGCCTAGATCAGAAAATTTGACAGCAAAGTCAATCATTTCCTATGACGCTTCCAGTGTTTTACCAGAGTTCCTATTTGACGTACTGTTATCACTAATGTTATCTTTTAAACTCACCTGTGACCAGTGTTCATGTGTTCCAGACCTGGATGCTCCTAAGAACCTGAGGGCAATAGACCACTCAGATGAAAGCATCACCCTTGAGTGGAGGAACAGCCAAGCCAATGTGCCCAGCTACCGCATCAAATACGGGCCCCTAGCGGGAGGGGAGCACGGAGAAATGACCTTCCCCACAGGCCCAGAGGACACCACGCAAGCCAAGATCACCGGTACGGGTTACCTTTCCATGAAGGCACTCAGATCTCCTAAACAAACTTGATAGACAAAAATGTTAAAAAGCTTTTCAAAGCTTTGGGAATTTCTTTTAATTTTTAATTTAAAAGGCATATGTATGCAGAAAATCTGTGACTGCCACTTTGTTAGTTATGTAAGATGAGCCTATACTTTCTACAGAAATTTTTTAAAAAGCTTTTTACTTTATAAAAGTAATTTAAAACTGCTTTGGATGATGGATACTTTTACATCCTAACAGCATTTTAAAGTGCAGAGATTTCACATATACATGAGTAATTATATTGCCATTGAGACAATAGCTGTTTTTTCTGTTGTTTTTTTTTGGCAAGTAACACTGCTAGTTACTGCTAGATTTTCAATATTTAATCAAGTGCAATTATTCTACATAGGCCCCATTAATTCTATGTCATGAAACATGTGCTACACAGATAAACCCTGCATTATGTTCAAATGGCCAGAAGGACTCTGCATTCAACCCTTAACCAAAATAATACTGGTACTTGTTTTGGTGCGAAAATCCTGGTCAAACAAGGAATGTAGGGTATTTTTCTCTGCTTGGCACTGCTGCTATTGTACATGCTGCTTTGAGGCAATTTCATTCACTAAGTCCATGTGCCATGTGCTGCTGCAAGCAGGGATTAACCAGACTGAAGGGAAAATATATATATATTCAGAAGGTGTAATAGATTCTTTGTCTGGTTTGTTCCTTTGTCCTTGGGAGGCCCTTTCCATACATAAAATAGTGAGTCTATTCTAATAACCGAGTCTTTTATAACACATACGCACACAAACACACATACACATTTCACTACTCATCTTTATCACGTAGCTATTATCTGTAATTGCCGTCACGCTTGCGATTTTATTGATAATAAGTTTCCTCTGCGTTAGGTGTAATTTCATGCTGGAAAACACCTGTGCAGTGACCTCTGTAGAAGCCAATAGAGGCATTAAGAGGAGAAAATGTTGGGATTTTGGCTGAGGGCCCTTATCAGCGGGTGATCTAAGAGCCTCTTGTAAGACAGTAAATATTGTTTGTGCCCTGTGGAAAGAGACATTTTGATGCACCACTAAAGACGATATGATTGCAATGGTGTGCAGCTAAAATTTAAAACTGATTAATGGTGGTTAATAAAATTGGAGATGCTCCAAATACCAAAGAAATCCACAAGGAAACGTAAATTCTTTCATCCCTAGGATCTTTATGCTAATCCTGTTCGCTTTTGTTAGTGAATGACTGAAGAGTATTAAGAGTATTTGAGAGTATCAAAGAGTATTTGATAGTTAATTAATTAAAGTAAACTTTAGTTAAATCTCTTCTGCAGGACTCCATCCTGGAACAGAGTATGGAATGGGAGTGACAGCGATCAAGGATGAGAGGGAAAGTTTGCCTACAACCACCAATGCTGTGACTGGTGATATATGGCTCCCACATACTTTAATAAGCCACATTCTTCATATTTTTCACGTTGAATCACAATTGAATGCAAATTGGCCAAACTTCATTAGACCCCAGCAGATCACAATCATATTTAGTTCTGAATGTAGCTAGTAAGCTTACCTGAATGAAACTGAACGTTCCTTCTCAGATCTTGATGCCCCTAAGGATCTAGAGGTGACCGAGAGCTCAGAAACCATGCTGGTGCTGAAGTGGAAGAGGCCAGTGGCCAAGATCGACATCTACAGACTGGTGTTGGTGTCTGCCGATGGCCACAGGGCCGAGATGGAGGTCCCAGGGGCTACCAGCACCTACACCCTGATGAACTTGAGCCCTGGCATGCTCTACATCATCAACCTTACATCGGAACGAGGGCGGAAGAAAAGCGCTTCAGCCAGCCTCAGAGCATCCACGGGTCAGTCCTTTACACTTTACAGCTCACTAATATGACCACTTCTCCACTGCTGAACCTATATGTAGTGCTAAATGTTTTTCCCTTGGATAGTTGTGACTTAGAGAAATGTGTGTGTACTTTCTGTGTACAGTTATGTTTGTGTAGAACAGGCTTTGATCTCTGGCCTAAGATCTTGACCATAAAGGGTGTTGCATGGGCTACTTTGTTCATCTGGTCACCAACAACTGCAGATGAAGAAATTAATTCTCCACCAAAATTATCATCTTATGGAGGGTGCAGGTAGCCTACACAGAGCTATGTCAATTGAATTTTAGCTTCTCTGTCTCTGAACCCCTTCGCCAGGGAGATCTTTTCATCCATATAATCAGTTTGTCGCCATGCACCAAAGCCAGGCTGAAGAATGAATTGAATTCTTTGTTCAAATACATCTCCAGTGCCCCCACAGTCCTTCATTCACAACATGTGGAATTATTTTATGTCTTAGAGCACCAAGGGAAAGACAAATACAAATGATTGACATTTTTAAGATTCTGCAGTTGAAGTTTTGCTTGAACATCCAAACCAAATTTTTTTTTGCAAAAAAATTACCCTTGTTATGCAACTTGGGAATCTCAAATGGAAAATGGAAAAGAACAAATACATTCACTTTTTGAGAACTGGCTGTTGTAGGGGGATAGATATGGACTGTGCCACACGCACACAAAGCTCATTCATGTGATGATTGTCGAAACGAGGCCACTCCCCTCTGGTTTTGTGTGATTTAACCAGAATGAATGGAGGGCCGGGGTAATAAATAGGCCCCATGGTGAGGCGCCTGGTAAAACATTGTCTCCAAAATCAGCAGCACCATAATCCCACGGATTCATTTCTGCTGCCATTATTGGCCCCGGACACGGAGTACAAGCATGGATCGTACACTGTACGATGGGGGGAGGTGAGTGCAGGATTCCTTTCGATCTGGGCCTTTTCTCCCCATGGACACTCACTTGGGGCCTCAAGAATCAAGATCAAGAATCATGAACCTCAGCTCAAATGTCTAGTATCATGAACCTCAGCTCAAATGTCTAGTATCATGAACCTTAGCTCAAATGTCTAGTATGGAAAACCTCAGCTCAAATGTTGAGACACCTGCTCTTTGTGGTCAGCAAGGGACATTCAGCAGAGTGCATTTATCAGAGAATCACATAACTGGGTCTATATATATATATATATATATATATATATATATATATATATATATATATATATATATATATATATATATATATATATATATATACTTGTGTGTGTGTGTGTGTGTGTTTGTGCGTGTATATATGAATATATGTATGTGTATGTATATGAGTGTGTGTGTATATAATATATATATATATATATATATATATATATGTATGTGTGTGTGTGTGTGTGTGTGTGTGTGTGTGTGTATATATACATACACACATATATGTGTGTGTATGTATGTATGTATGTATATATGTATGTATGTGTGTGTATATGTGTATATATATATATATATATATATGTATGTATGTATATATATATATATATATATATATATATATATGTATATGTGTGTGTGTGTGTGTGTGTGTGTGTGTGTGTGTGTGTGTGTGTAATATAAAATACAATTATTCTTTCCAGGTAGAAAACCCAGCTTTTGAGAATAGTGATTTTAAAATATGTCAGTAAATGCTTACACCATGTATTGTGGTGAAGACTGCAAATAACAGAGCAAAACCCCTTGCATGAACAGAAGAGGGCCTTGGTCACAGTGTTTTTTAGATAATTCTGGCTTGTCATAAAAAGCCACTTCATTCCATCTCTATTTATCTATACCTGCATGTGGAGTGAAGGCCTTATCTTCAGGCATACGGAGCTGAGTCTTGCGTTTACAACGACGAAAAGGCAAAAAGGAGCTAAATTCATAGTGATTCATTCATTCAAAAACATCCCAAGGACTACCATGGACAGTGATTAATGCGATAATTCCTCTAATTGAAAGTCTCCCCTATGAACTTAGCTTTCATAAGCAAATTCTCATCTGATGCCTGGGAAGACCATTCATGCCATTCTTTGTCTTTCATTCCATTTGACCATCATGTTTGTGCCCACTTTATTGTGCACTGAGGGGATAATAGCAGGCTCTTGGGTGTCTCCTCCCGAGCTATGTGCTCCACTCTCTCCTGCATGCTAAAGGAGTGAGGTGATATTCAGCTCCAACTTGTCCACCCTGCATGGCTGCCTCCTGCATTTGAAGTGTTCAGCGTACTTCTGCTCCTGCGGACTACGCAGAAACTTCAGAAATTAATGGCTTCTATTGGAGCCATTAATACCAGAGCTGCCTTAGTCGGGTGCATGGCTGTCGTTAATGGGTGTAGACCAAAGGGCAAGTTTGCGAATGGGTCTGTTTTATCACTGCAGACTTCAGTAACGTTATGTGCCACTGCTTCGTTGCATGGGCAGATGTTCACTCTGCATGGAACAGATGGAGCTGAATTGGATATCAGCAGACATTTATTACACCTTGCTCACAGAAGGGACAAGGTACTCCAGGATAATTTGAAATAGTTGGCTTACAGAAGTGGACTTAAAAAAAGTTAACAGTTGATCGAATCTTTCCCACTGCTTTTGCCTAATCGGAATGTCCATGTGGTAAGAGGTTTTTTTTTTTAGCTACCAGAGATCTAAAATATCTAAAGGGCAAAAAAGAGATTTTTTTTTTTCTTTTCTGCTGATGTAAAATAAAAATGGTAGAGCATTAAGGAACAGTGTCTTCATGGTATCAGTGGTAAGTGTTCACCCAGTTTTTATTCACATAGGTTTTTTACTTGTTCAAGAATGTCTGTAATATTTTATGAGTGTGGTACCACACGAGCAATAAAAACAGAACACTAAAGTTGAAGAATTAAGTGACAGAATGGACCTGACTTCTTCCAGTGACTTCCTCTCCTACCATCTCTGCAGATATTTTCCTGATCATCAGTTGCCCAGGCTCATTCGCTTAACCTCTGCTCAAATTCCCACCTGCTTAATCTCTGCTGTTTATCACCCAGACGATGAAAAGCCCCTGGTGGGCAACGTCACCATCTCAGAGGTATCCTGGGACAGCTTCAATATTTCCTGGGAACTGGAGAGAGGGGAGCTTGAAGGCTTCCTGGTGGAGTTGGTGGACCCTGACGGCCTCTCTGAAGGCCAGAACCACACCCTGAGTGGACAGGAATTCAACTTGGCAGTCTATGGCCTCTCTCCCAGCACCTTCTACAGGGTCTCTCTGTATGGGCTGTACAGGGGGGATCTCTTAGAGCCAGTGTTTGCAGAGGCCATTACAGGTACCGTCGTTCACTAGATGCTGGAGCGTCTGGTCTCCTT
The DNA here is from genome assembly GCF_041902795.1 of Electrophorus electricus. NCBI lineage: Eukaryota > Metazoa > Chordata > Actinopteri > Gymnotiformes > Gymnotidae > Electrophorus > Electrophorus electricus. The sequence continues at coordinate 4,906,222 of NC_137501.1, forward strand.
CTAGCACCGTTTCCTTGATCCATCTTCCCTACAAATTAACATATTCTCAGGAAGCCACTCAGTCTAATTCCTTTTACCTGTGTATAACATACTGGATACAATCTAATATTTTACCATTTAATATTTCATGCTACAGCAATTAACCTAGCAATGTGAACTAAAAAAAGCATGCATAAAATAGACCTATATCCAGTCACACTAAAATAAGATGCAAAAGCGCTTATTCAAATGATTGTCCTCAAAAATTGTATTACCACTTTTTTTGGCTATTAATGGGGTTTTCACTGAAAAGTGGAAACCCACCCAGATTTTTGATGTATCTGCAGCTACACGAACAATGCAGCCTAGGTGAGCAGAGCTTTTTCCAGCTCTAATCCTAATGTTTTAAGGTTCCAACGCACACTTCTATAGCCACATACGTGCTGGAGCATGCTCACACTCGACGCACACCTGCAGAAGCATAGGCTAATGGACCCTCCACATTCTGACGTGTCTTAACACAGTCAAAGCCTGCAGGTGCACAGGACAAACCCTCTCTATGATCACAGCCTTTACACATATTTACACATATCAGCCAAAGTCAAGTCAAGCTAATAAAAGCCTTTTATTTATAATGGGCTGCAGTCTACAATGCATGTTGTAAGCATGCCAGTGCACGGTGTTTTGCATTTAAGTACTAACAATATGGCGGACAAAGCTTGACTTTCCAAGGATGGAAGATGAATATATTTCCAGCAACACAGCTGTGATGGCGCCACTGCCCACCACATTATGTGTTGACGCTGGCCGTTAGCTTCCAGTCGTAGTTTCGCCTTTTGACTGGTTACTCAGCGAATAATACTGCCTACTGGGTAGCAAAGGCCTGCCAGGGACGTGATCCCAAGGAGTTTTTGTCATTTGTTGTGAAAGATCTCGTCAGTATGCAGACCCAGTTTTCTAACTCCGCCACTGCCTTCATTCCCAAGCCTCACTTTCACACATTTTCTTGGCATTTATTAAGCGGCTGCTGCAGGGGAAGCAGTGGCGGCAAGACTCTCAAGTATGCATGCTAATAGGTGAAATGAAAAAGGCAAACTGATTAGACTGAAATTAGTCTAGCTGCTAAGCATTATTCACCCCAAAGCACGCCCTTTTAACTCATTCCTGTAAATGTGCAAGAGTGAGTTAGAGAATCAATGGCCATGTTCTTAGTGGAAGTGTCTGCTGATATTTAACTACACCAGCCAGGCTATAAGAACAGGCAGAGAAATAAGATGCTCTACACAGCCCATCAGGTTAGTGAGCTGAGCGATTTCTGATCCAGCATTAGCGCCTGCGGACCTCAGTTCTGCAGGTTAGCTGGCGAGCCTGGTTCCTCCCCCACAAACAGACAACTCTTTGTCTGAGCGGAGACACTTTACAGAGACCAGTTCGATGAACGCGATCTGCAGTTACCAAGTTAGCACTCCTAAAACACCCACACACAACCCCCCTCCCCGACACTCCTCCTAACAGTCTCACAAGCTAGCGCTCTATGCTAATGAAGAGTGACAGCTCCACAGGAATTACGCTCTCATTTCCAACCACTTCTCCTCCTCACAACAAATAGCTTGCGAGTCTCACGTCATCTGTGACCCGAGAGGAAGAAGAGGTTCAGTCCGGTCAAGTATGTTGAGGCCCCATCTTTGCTGAACTGAGCGGATAAGTTAAAGCAGCTTCTGAATAATGGGTCTGGTTTAGGAGACCAGTGGTTTTGCTAAGCGCTGTGTTGACTCGGTTGGATGGTACTCTGTTGGTGTCATCCAGCCATAGCTGGTCTTCTTACCCTTGCCTTCTTCCACAAGATTTTTCCCTCAATTAATAAGAGGCATAGTACAGACAAACATCAGCATATATTAGTGCTTTCAAGCATTTGCTTATATATTGGTCCAGTGGGGGATGGTGTTTTTGCTTTCCAAACATTGCTGCTCTCAGAAAGACCATGCTTATATCGAGAGGTGATATGGTTCGTGAGACAGTGAAATGTTTGTGGGTCAGGTGGCGGTACTGTTATAGCACTCTATATTTGTCTGACATGGGAGATTAACCTGCCAGGCTTCTCTTGAGGATGATGGTGAGTCTAGTAATCCGTACCAAACAATACATAGAGATGAATTATGGATTACTTCAAAGGATATTTTGTTACACACACTTTTTCTTTGTCCATTCATGCATAGAAGAAAGCTTATGGTAAGCTGGAAAAAAAAGTTGTTCCACAGATCAAACTTCATGTGGTCATGACCTTAGATGACTTGGAAAACAGCAATTGTACAGACTTTGTCTGTGTCTATGGCTAACCACATTTACGTGGTGGTAATGACATGACATGTTTTAGAAAACATGATCGTTTTTTGATCAGATCAGCCGGAAGGGTCTAAAAATATTCTTAATGTTATGTACTTGTATATCACATTTATTACAGCATGTGTATCACATTGTCTCTGAGGATGCTTTTCTGAAAATTGTTCAATACATTCATGCTTTTGAAGCTTTTCTCTTTGCATGTTCTTCTAATTACAAAGTTGTTCAGTGGCATAACAGTGTTGATGTCTGCACTCACAGAAATTTACACCAAATAACAATTCACCCAATTAAGCATGCACAGTGATTAAGTGTGGTCTGGGCCTTGAAAAAATCTAATCTGCTCCTGCTGCTGCTATAACCAGTTGAGAATATGTTTGGAGCCCACAGAAGGGAGAACATCTGTATTGCTTTATCCACCTAGAAGCAGAACCCGAGGTGGAACATCTCTTTATCTCCAATGCCAAGCCGGACGGTTTTACGCTGGAGTGGACAGCCCCAAAAGACATCTTCGAAGCATTTAATATCAAAATCACTGATTCGAGCGGATTAGGCCAGTCAAAACTTTTGAGTGTGTCTGGCGAAAAGAGATTGGAAGAAGTCTCTGGTCTCACTGAGGACACCGAGTATGAAATTGAGCTCTCTGGGATAATTGCAGGACGGAACTTCCAGCCTATTTTGGGCATGGCTCAAACAGGTATTTGGACATATTTTGTACAAGCAGTCGCTGCAAGCCAGCAATGGCAACACCTTGACCTAATCAGTCCTTGTTCGGTATCTCTTCACAGTGTTCTATGCTTCTCACAGAACGTTGTCAACACTTTAGAGGTTTTGTCCAAAACCTAACCTTGTTTCTGTAGTGGTTTCTTCACATCACCAACAGCTGTTGCATACATTGTATTTTTCGCATACCAAACCAAAATGAGCCTTGCGTCAGGTGCACATCTGTTTGTGTGTCGTATCTGTCTTCATGTCATTTCTTTTCCTAGTCCTGGGTTACACTAATGACCACAGGCCCGCAGGCTAGTGGATAAAATGGCCAATCCTAACCACAGTTTAGAATCGAAATGGGGTTTGAATCCACAGAGTTGTTGATGAGACTCAAACATACTAAAATCTTTTTCCGCCTGGCATCCTGTTGCTTTTTTCTCGTCACGCTCTCTGTTGCTCTCTCAGTCTTCCTGCCCTGTATGCCTTTCGCCGGCTGTCCTGTTGGCCAGATTAAACTGCTCCGTGTTCGTCCTGAATGTGTGCCTGTCTCTGCTTCTCCGGCTCTGTCCCTGGGGGGCCTCTCTTTCCTCTCCAGTCTCACGCTGGCATGTCTCACCATTGTGCCGCCGTAATGGGGGCAAGTTAATCTCCCTGTGTCTGTCACACAAGATTCTGTGGTATGGCACTGACAAATGGCTACAAGGTCTGTATTTTTTTTGTGTGTGCTTGTCTCCCGACGATGTTTTTTCCTGTCTTACCCTCTCGATGTTAACCTCAATCCTCTTATCAGTTGTGATTATTTTAAGAAGTGTCATACCCTGCTTAGCACTAACATCTCACTTTTGTGCATTACTGTACAGGCTGCTTGGACTTGCTCCAAACACAGCTGTCCAGCATGTGTCGATACAGACTCTAACGCTTTGTTTTTTGCCCTGCTTGTTTTGTCTTATGATATGGCATCACCTGCAAGGCCTTGGAACACCAAAGGGCATTCGCTTCTCTGATGTTACCGACACCTCAGCTACTGTTCACTGGACTGTGCCCCGTGCCCGTGTGGACAGTTACCAGGTCACCTACGTGCCCCTCCAGGGAGGTAAGTGTTCACTACACAGCATAAGTGTTCTGCCTCACTGCCTTGTGCTATTTGGCCTTCCACAGAGAATCGTATTTTCTAAAGCATAAGCGCTTCTCCACGTGAGGTTTGGTATAAGCTGGGCTAATAGAAGTGCTAGATTCAGATCTGCAAACTCATCTCGGATCAGCCTTTTTCTCTGCAGCTGTTGCAATTTAACACAAGAAGCTTACAATATTAGACAAACTAGTTTTATCCACTTGACTTCTGTTAATGTGGAATTTCAGGGTTTAATTTGTTTGTGTGGGATTTATGAAGTTCAGTTTCTTATATAAGAAACTGGCATGATGTGTGCAAAAATGTTAGGTCCTTAAACTCCCACACAGTTACAGAGTGTCCTTTTTGGCCAAGATATTATCTGCTCAACGTTTCGGATCATAAGAGGACACAAGCGCATCCTCTGTTGTGAGCCTTAATCCATAAAATCAGCCTGTTTTCCTCATCAATTTCTTTCTCTGTTTGCAGCCTAAAGTCCTTACATAGTGCTGCCCTCTTGTGACAGTTTGCATCAAATGCATGAATTAAACACCCTCCATCGCAAAAAATAAAAAAAGCTGGATATCTGTCGCCCCCTCCAGGCAGTCCGATGACAATTACAGTGGATGGTGGAGAGTCCCAAACTGTACTGTCCAACTTGACCCCTGGGGTGACCTACCAGGTGACCATCACGGCTGTGAAGGGCCTGGAGGAGAGTGAGCCAGGCTCTGATAATGTTACAACAGGTACAATATTCACACACCCACACGTGGGTTTGATTTGTCTCACTACAGTAATATATTGGAGTATATCAAAGTCATAAAGGTGATAAATGAAAAGATCAATCTGAAAATAAAAATAATAAAATCCTAAATCAATAAAACAATCAGCTAAAAGAGTTACAAACTTTAATTACAAAAATTAACAAATGGGACTAAGAAGTCCAATCTTACATTTCTAAGTGTTACACAATACCTTGCACTATAGAGGTTGTGCCAGCAGCAGATATATCATCTTAGAACTTGTTTTACTGCTTTGCCATTTTTAGATGTGCAGTTCTGGGAACTGATGTATGTTTGTTTGTGTGTGTGTGTGTGTGTGTTTCCTATCAGCTCTGGACAAGCCTCGGGGTCTCATTGCCGTCAATGTCACAGATACTGAGGCGCTGCTTCTCTGGCAGCCTACCATTGCCACGGTGGATGGATACGTGATTACCTACAGTGCAGATACTGGTAATGTTATACTATAGTTCACACCTGCGTTGGCATTCCCATTGTAATACATGGAATTCCATTCTAATAGATAGAATGCAAGCTTGCCAGGCATGCAGGATCACTACAGCACTGTTTAGTGTTTGAGTTTACCACACCTGAGAACCATTGGCTAATTACCAAGTCCTTTATTGTGAAGGTAAATGCTAAACTGTGCAGTATATAACCGGCAAGCCCCTGAGTTTATATAAATGGAAAATGTAATTCCTCTGGGAATTCTGTAGTGGGAGTTAAATTTCAAGCTCAGTTAAATCCTCTCTTTGATCACGGCACTTGTGTGTTTTGCTTTTGTAGTTCCCCCAGTTATGGAAAGGGTGTCTGGAAACATTGTGGAGTTTGAGATGACCTCTCTCAACCCTGCCATGGACTACACCGTTAAAGTCTATGCAGTGAGAGAAGCCGCTAAGAGTGCCGCCACCACCACAGAGTTCACCACGGGTAAAACACACACACACACACACACACACACACACACACACACACACACAAGCACAAGCACCTGTGAGAACTCAGGGTAGTGCAAAGAAGAAAGATAATCTTTGAAAACACGTGCTACATTTGTAAGTTATATAGCCATTCAGATTCACTTATAAATGAATTTATCCACATGGCTAATCCCTGGAATGGAATGCCAACATTTGGAATGTATTTTGCCATGCCTTTTTCATTTTCAGTTTACTTCTAGATCTCATTGAGCCCCATGTTAATTCAGGCTAAATTATGACACACTTTGCTGCCTTCGTTTCCCCTGCGTTGAGGAAAGTGTTACTCTATCTTATGCCAAGATGAAGATCAGGTATGATGCCAGTCCCAAATGTGTGTCTTCTCCTGTAGCTGTGGATGCACCTCAGGACCTGGCAGCCAGCAACATCCAGACAGAGAGTGCCATGCTAACATGGAGGGCACCACGGGCAGAGATTAATGGCTACATCCTCACCTATGAATCTGCAGATGGTACAGTCCGGGTCAGTGGAACACAACAGCAGCCCATCTGGTGATGTCTGAGATTCAGGGGTGTTCTAGTCCAGAGAGATTACAATATGTACCTAATATTTCAGAAAATTGTTCTCCGATGTTGTTTCCCAGTTTCACTTTGACAAACCTAAATGTTTAACCTGTTTAAGTTTTTAAAAATCGGATTTTTATAAGTCACCCAGCGATACCCAGATGGTTGGGTTGGAAAGTGCCATGCTGTAGTTGACTGTGGTGTCCTGTTACAGGAGGTGGTGCTCAGCCCTGCGTCAACGTCTTACAGCATGGGCCAGCTCAGCGCCTCCACCCAATATGCTGTTCGCCTGCAGGCCATCTCTGGGCCCATGAGGAGCCGTATCATCTCCACCCTCTTCACCACCAGTGAGTCAACCCCCACGTGCCTTCCTCAGAGACGAAACAGTGAACACGCTTGTTAATGGCCACTTGATGCATCCATCCCTATTGGTTACGCTGAAAGCTTTCAGTTGTTAGAGCGTTCTTTGAGGTCTTAGATATGCATTGCTCAGAAAGACCTGTGCAAGCTCAATTCATGCCATGCTGTTGGAACAGTAAGACCACTCCAGTCAGTACATGGCTGGTTCTGAAGCCATTTAAATTAACTGATGGATTACCACATCGCTGATTACTACATGCTAACTGTTATGGCACGTCATCAGATCCAAATGTCTATTTGCCCTCTGAACTCTGCAGTAGAAAGCTGTGGACTAAAGATAATATACCTTTGTTGACATCATGAAATGTTGTTCATATTGCTTGATGACACATAATTAACTCTCTCTCTCTCTCTCTCTCACCCACACACACACACACACACACACACACACACACACAGTCGGAGTGCTGTACAGACACCCCAAGGACTGCTCGCAGGCTCTGCTGAACGGAGACACCACCTCTGGTCTGTACACTATTTATCTGCGTGGTGATGAAAGCCAGCCCCTGCAGGTGTACTGTGACATGAGCACAGATGGAGGCGGCTGGATGGTGAGCACACCGTTTGCTAGCACTGATTGATCATATTGGTCCATTTTATGAGGAATGTAAGACACACTCAGGGGGTTGTGATCAGGTGGAATTAACCTGGTATTTGGCTGCAGGTATTTGTCAGAAGGCAAAGTGGTAAACTGGACTTCTTCCGCAACTGGAGGAATTACACTGCAGGCTTTGGGGACATGAATGATGAATTCTGGCTTGGTATGGACCATATAAAAATGCCTGCACAGGAAAATCAGCAGCACTGAATTACTGAATGTTTATTTTCTGTCAAAACCATGGCATGAGCCATAATATAATGCACTGCATGTTGGTGGACACAATATAACACGGTGATATTGAGATGAAACTCTTACCTCAAGGGTTTAGATTCATGTTGTTCTCCTTGTTCCGGCCAGGTCTCTCAAACCTGCATAAGATCACGTCTCATGGCCAGTATGAGCTCAGGGTGGATCTGAGAGACAAGGGCGAATCTGCCTATGCGCACTATGACAAGTTCTCTGTCTCAGAGCCGCGCAGTCGGTACAAGGTCCATGTTGGTGGCTACAGCGGTACTGCGGGTAAGCCTCCATTATAAACATGCATTCCGTTTAACACACATGCGCAGAAGTTTTGTTTTTACATGTGAGCAGTAATGGGCACCACAGTACCTGAAAATATATAAAGACTCAGTTTCACCGTGGACTGTAGGTTCTGTTATATTTTTTTTAAGTAGAATGCCATTCAATTAAATACAAAATAAAGAAATTCCACAGCAAAATCTGTATTTATTTGCCTCCTGAATGGAATCGTAGTCAAAGGAGTATAAGTATACTGAGGGATTAGCCCTTTTCTGTGTGTAATGATGATCAGTTTCCATTATAATAATTATACTTTGGTGATCCTCTTTCCCAGGTGATTCAATGACCTACCACAATGGCCGTCCCTTCTCAACTTATGATCACGATAATGACATTGCGGTCACAAACTGTGCCCTCTCATACAAGGGAGCCTTCTGGTATAAGAACTGTCACCGGGTCAATATCATGGGAAGATATGGGGACAACAGCCACAGCAAGGTATGACATGTGAGACATTGCAAGTGCTCATCATCGGAGCAGCCCAGATGGCACAGGGATGAGGTAGAATCCTCGAGCCCACCCATATTAGCACTTATGCTTGTCTTTTTCTGCAGGGCGTGAATTGGTTTCACTGGAAGGGTCATGAGCACTCCATCGAGTTTGCTGAGATGAAGATCAGGCCGGCCAACTTCAGGAATTTTGAGGGCAGGAGAAAGCGGTCGTAAAGCAACTGCGTGCACACACGTGCGCGCACACACACACACACACACACACACACACACACACACACACACACACACACACACACACACGCGCGCGCACACACACACTCTGTCATCCTGCCCCTATTGCATCAGCTCAACTCCTTCAGTTACCAAAGCTCTTGGCAGAAGGATGGACCACGTTCTCTCTCTCTCTCTCTCTCTCTCTCTGCCCCTTTGCTTTTTGCTTGTAGTAACCCAGTTTAAAATAGCGTCTCCAATCCCTTGTTCCCTGGTCCTGTGTGCAGTACCAGTTCCCCCTATCCCCACTCAGTGCTTAACCAATCAACTCTTAGACACTCCAGTGCCGTGCCAATGTGTCCTAATAACATGCACCAAAGACTGCCGTCAGACTCTCCGTGCCACACATCTGAAGCGACAGTGGTGGGAGGCGTGGCCCTGAGTCTCGCTTGTCACTGTCAACTCTGAGAACAAAATATGACATCTTTCTCCGTAGTCCGTCTGGCCATGGTGTTTCCTGTTTGGTTTGATAAAAGAGGGCTGATTGTATGCATGTGGTCTTGTCCACTGTCTGGGAACTCTACAGTGGTTTGCATTACAAACGAACAGCCTTTCATGTTTCAGTCATCCAGCAGGAAGGTCCAGAGCATTTTTTAAAATCTGTATTATTCTGTGTGATGTATCATAACTACTCCCATCTTCCCCTTTCACCCACCCCTGCCCTGCCTGGTGGCATGTGCGGCCCATTGTAAACATAGCTGAGAACTACAGTGATGACACAGCTTGGATTTCACAATGGACTGCTCCACCATCATCCACTTTTGTTTGGTAAATGTTTAGCCTAGTGCACACAGCAGTAACGTAATAGCGCCCAGTGGATTCCCGCACAATGTACATTGGATTCGCTTACGAGAGTACAGGGGTTCATTCTGTGCTGGTGATTCTGCGGTACTGTAACTGAACTGATTATAAGTTTTATTTTTATTTTTGTCAATTGTTCAAAGGTAAATTGACAACAGGCGCAAAAGTAAAGGCAGGACCTATATCAGTATATGACTGAAGTAAGCAAGCTCATGTTGGCCAGTTATAAGAACATATAACGATTCAGAGTCATAAGGTAATATTGTTCAACAGATGATTACTTTAAAAGGCCATTTTCATTGTTTAAATCAACATTGTACATTTATATAAAAGTATTGTACACAAAATGAATTAATATACAGAGTGAGTCTTTGTGTTCCCCCCCCAACATCTTCCCTGCTATAGACTAAACCACTGATCCCTATGGATTACCTGTGTAAATTAAGTCACTTGTTTGCTATTTGAATATTTTTGTTTGTTTGTATGTTTATCTGTCTGTTTTAAACTGGGTGAAAAACAGGTGTTTCTCTGTAACCCCATTACAATAAAATTGATTCCGTTTTTAAAAAAAAAAAACACGTTATAGTGATCATTTAATAAACTTCGCCTGTTTTATATGGAACGTTTTATTACCTTAAATTTTACAACAGAGAAAATGCTATATTACGTGAGAATGCAGAATGAATTAAGAGATGACTGTGCTGAATCCCACAGGAATTACTACACACAACCGCTTTTTCATCTGGCGTTTGCCCGGGAACTGTCGTTCGGCGTAGGGCGCTGTTCGTCAGTCCGAGCCTGCGAGTTGGTATGCTCTGCCCGGCGCGACGACACCGAACATGTGTATTTACGGAAGCTTTGGGAGTGGCCTGTTACTAGTTGCAAAGAGACAATATGAAGGTTAACAGGCTTTGTAAGGTCGGAAACGACTGAAAACTTACTCCGTTGGCTTTATGCAACAATGGTCTGGCACTCAACTCGAATCCTAAACCTAAAGATTTGCAGTCAGTGTCTAACGTTTGTATACGTTATAGGTTTGGCGCGCTAGTGACTTGGAAGTTTCGTTTCAAAGACTTTATCATCGTTCGTTCTAACGATGCTAAAGATTTTGAAGTGTGAGCTGCTTAAGTACTTGATGTTTGCTAGTATAACTGCCGTTTTAATTTATCTGTTTTTGAAAGAAGCACCTGGCCCTTCGAAGCGGCTGACTCCTATAAGAAAAGAGCTATACGAGGTCATCTCGCCGTCAACTTACAAACATATGCTCAACCAGCCCGAGCTATGCAAAGTGACACAGCCTTTTCTTGTGCTCATGATTCCAGTGACACAGGAAGACCGTCAGTCGCGGCTAGCTATCAGGGGCACATGGGGTCAAGAAAATGTAGTTCGACACGTGAACATTGCCAGGTTGTTTTTCATCGGGGAACCACGGGAGCCCAACAAAAGTCTGCAGCGGGATCTTCTCGAGGAGAGCCGGGAATATGGTGACATCATCCAAATGGATTTCCTGGATACTTACCATAATCTAACCATCAAAACGATGATGATGATGAACTGGTTGGCTACATACTGTACTTCAGCCCGATACGCCATGAAGATCGACGCTGACATTTTTCTCAACGTGCCTTATCTTGTAGAGTACCTTCACAGCCAGGCTGAGAAGCAGGATTATATCACAGGCTCAGTCATTACTGACGCTCGGCCTCGCAGGGATATACACAGTAAGTGGTACCTATCCGAGGAACTGTATCCCGAAAACAAACTTCCACCGTATGTGTCTGGAGCTGGCTATGTCTTTTCCATTGACCTGGCTCGGAAAATAGCACTGGCGTCCAGATTTGTGCGTCCGATTCCTTTGGAAGACGTTTATGTGGGATTGTGTCTAAATGTCTTAAATATCCGTCCCATATTCTCATGGACCCTGTTGCCTTACAGAAACCTGTTTGAGATCCGTCGCCTGGAGTACGACAGATGTACTTTTGCAAAACGCATAATCGTTACGGGCTTTAGACCCAGTCAACTTCTTAATATTTGGGACGATTTTCAGCAGGCTGGTTTCTCGTGCTGACGCAACAACACTGCTTATCTGGACAGGTCCCGGTTGTCACAACATTAAAAACTAATCTCAGTTAAAATATTCCATATTTTAATCATAGAACCTCAGGTCATCGTAATACACGTTGTCAAATTAATTGGACTGAATGATTTCCACTTGTGTGCCTTTTTACCTCAAGAGAATAATCTATTGAAAGCCTATAAAATAGTTTATTAAATTATTTATTGTTTTACAAGTTTTGCACAGCATTTTACCTCAGATAAAGATATGTTGAATTATATAGTATACATCTGGTGTGAGGATGTGGTGGTTGTCAAACCGCAGAATCTACAGTAGTTCAAAAAGGGGAAAACTTCTTTGCAACTGTGGATATCCAACAGGTGGAGGTGCTGTTCACTCAGAGGTTTTTATGTGACCACTTAAGATCAGGTGGGTGTTAGATTATACATGATAAAGTAGACGGCAAATGTATACGTTGATTGATGACATACGACTGTATTGTAAAACAGTTGCTTTATGATTACGTCCTCATATGTGTTCGCAGTTTAAAAAAAAGCCTACTAAGCAAGCTTCTACGTAGATTAAAAGATACAAAACTACGAAATATCTTGGTGGATTAGTAAAACCGCATTCACCGTCAGTCTGAACAGATGGCTATCACGCTCAGTCTGGGCAATCCGATGAGACCGTTTTTTCGTGTCAATGTCATGTTTCAATTACTTCTGTTGGGTTTTGTCATAACAGTAGTGTTGCAATTCACTTGCTCTCCTAATCTATTCTGGATAGCACAACAAATGTGTTTATTCTTGAGGTAGGTTTATCTTCTCTTTAATATTTCCTCCTAATCAGTTTCATACGGTAACGCAATCGCTGATCTGAAATATCCTAGAGTATTTATTTCACAGTTTGTTTGTTTCAGTTTGAAATAAAAATATTTTGCAAGCCACACATAAGGTTGTAACCAGTCAAACTGACTGGTAGTATAAACTGGCCGAGGCAAGTGCACCGAACCGAAATAACCTGAGGTCGCTACAAATTGTTCCTACAAAAACCTATCAAACACATTTCATAAACATTTCTTCACCCACGCCGTCGTGCGCGCCCCCTGGTGCGCATGTGGCAGGACGAGCACGTTCATGCGCTGAGCGTGAGAGGAAGAAAACGTTGGTGTATGCAGTGCTGCTGAAGCGATGCTACGGATCCCCTCCTCTTGCTGCAGAGTGTGTACCGTTAATCAAAAGACTCGTGTATAAACGGATATATGTTACTTCATTTGGCTCCGTTTATTTCCACCAGAGTTATTTTCGGTGTAGGAGGACTCGTGCAGCTGAACTTTACTGTGAGTAAACACTATTTTGCTTTATCGGTTCCGTCTTTAATTTCCAGTTGTGACGCTAGGATATTTGCATTAATCGATTAACCGATTTGAATGAAAATGTGCATCATTTCATTCTAAACTACTGATATGTCGTGGCGTCCATCATCGGTTTAAAAATTGAAGCTTTTTGTAAATTTCGTAGATTTTGGACATTCTTCATGCTTCTAGAATTAGTTTAAAACATATTTTCATAAAGAACTACGAACATGTCGAGTTCAACAAAGGCATGGGTTTGCAAAAAGTTTGTAATGCGTGTCCACGTCTGATCCGCACATTAGATTCAACCGATCATCTTTGTGTCATCCGGAAATGGACACATTCAGTCAGATCAAGCTATTCCTTTCACTGTACATTGTGTGTACATTTGCGTACGTTTATTACTGTTTTGTTAGTGTAACAATAGGATTGTGTGTGTGTGTGTGTGTTCTGTCCTGCTGCTCAGCATGTGTGTGCACTCTCATTGTCGTGTGTGTCTGCTTTCCCCCTCTCTTTCAGTAGGACTTCACCATCTTCCCTCCTGTCTGTCTGGTTGTAATGCTCTGACGGACCCTTCCTTCATCTACCGTCGAGATGAATATGAATAGCTTATTAAACCAGTGGAGTAAGTAATTAATTGCATTTTAATTCAGAACAATTAATACAACGTTTACAAGACCTTAGACCTCTCATAAAATTAAAAATCTTTGACAGGGATACGACGTCTCTATAATAAGCTACACTTGCACTTAGAAGTGCGTTTGCGCTGTTTTTCCCCTGCCTCTGTTCATGTGTGCGCGCTCGGCAGCTGTCGTTCTAGCGTGAAATGTGTCAGAGCAGAGTCAGCACTGGTCTCTTCTAACCGTGCTCAAAAGTGTCGTCTCAGTATGTTTCCAGCTATCATATCCTGTGCGGGCTGTCACCGATATCGTATTTAAAGAGCCAGGTAGCTTTCTGCGACAGCTCAGAGGCTGATGCTGGAGATGTAGCAGCTAGAGCGTCGGTAATATTGTAATTCGTGGCCAAGATTAATATTTATGGGCATGGAAAATGAAGTATCGCGAGGGATAGAGTCATCATAATCTATTTTGTTTGATTCCTATACATCTATTCAAGTTATGAAATAAGAGACAGAAAGAAACTGTTTTAAAGAACCCCAGTATGTCATAGGACAATATGTGGATGAAAACAATGATTTTTATTTACATATGTATACAAGCTAATTACAGAACTAAACTTGTGAAATTCAGTGGGTTTAAATGATCAAACTAGTGGTGTCTGAGTTTGACATTTCTGGGTTTTGTCTCGTTAACACTGGGCAAATTTACATGCTGCTCATCAGACTGAGCCACACTGTAACCTACAACTGCCCAGTGAGCCCTATCACTCACCCCTTCTTTCATTCTCTCTGTCCTTATGCACACCTGCTCTCTCTCTCTCTCACACACACACTCACTTTTCACATTATTGTTCACTCGCTCTTTGTCTCTTGTTTAATGAAGGAAAATTCCCCAAATACCTTTTACTTGACCAAGTACTTTTACTTCCCTTTTATTTCCTAGTGGTGACATAATTGGTGAGCTCTTTCCTGTTCTTTCCTGCATGAGACAGGGAAACACACTGTCCCTCCTCCCAACTACTCCCAACATTACATCTCTCTCTCTCACACACTCACACTCTCTCTCTCACATACACACACACACACACACACACACACACACACACACACACACACCTTCCAGCTTCTCCCAACATTACATCTCTCTCACCCACACCCATCCACCCACCTCAAACTCTCACCTCCCATCTTCTCCAAACATTACACCTCTCTCTCTCACACACACACACACACACACACACCGATCCACCCACCTCGCCCAAACTGTCTCTCCTCTCATCTTCTCCCAACATTACATCTTCCTTACACACACACACAATGATCCCCCCACCAGACACACAGTCTCTCCTCTGGTCTCCTTCCAACATTACTTCTCTCTCTCTCTCTCACACACACACACACACACACACACATGCACAAATAAACACAGAGAACTTAATGATGCTTATGTAATTACAAAAGGCCAAAACCAACCACAGCACAGGACAAAGTCACCTTTTTACTCAAGGACTGACCTGAGAACTGTTTTGTGCCAGTTTTTCATGGCCGCTTCACTGCCTTTTCTAGGGACTTTGTAAATGCCCTTTCCATTATCAGTTAGAAGCCTTGATAAGACTACCTTTGTTCCCAATATGAGATTTCAGATCTGCTGTTTCTTCATATAACTGGAACATGGAGGTCCCTGTAGTTCCTGCTCTGCTAACAGTACACCTTTTCTGTTTTGCTTTAGCAGCACATTGAAAATGCATTAATAGCTCATAGTGTTTGTGAGAGCAGACGAACTGCAATTGTACGTCACTGCGGAAAAAAAACCTCTCCCTAAAGTCATTACAGCAACAGAAAGTACGGAAAGCAAAATTGATCCCTGATGAGGAAGAGCTTTTACAGTGATGGGACTGGCTTCTGTGTAGGCAGGAGAGAAGTAAGTGTGTGTGTGTGTATATGTATGTGTATGTGTATGTGTATATATATATGTGTGTGTGTGTGTGTGTGTGTGTGTGTGTGTGTGTGTTGATCATGTCAAAGGGTGCAGCCCATGAGAAATTTTACTGTTCAAATATGCAGATATACAAAAGCATCTGATATGTGGCAGGGCAGATTTAAGGTTTTTGAACTGAAGCGGAAGTGTCTTAATGACATCGACTAGCTCTTTTATGGACTTCAGACCAGTCCTGGTCCAGTCCAAAAAGAGCAGAGCAGATGGAGTTCGAGACTCATTAAGGCCAAATAATCAAGGGTTATTATTCACAGACAGAGAATGCTATGTTCTTCTCTGGCCTATTGGTACCTGAATAGCAAAATCACATTTAACTGTACCGACTGCTCCCGCAGATGTTTGCTGACTGAGGGAGAAGCTACATTGCCGTTATATCACATATACTTATGTCACTTCAGGGTATTATGGCGCAAGGCTGGCTCTGTTCAGATATCAGCATGAATAAACATACATGCGTGTACTATCATTAAAGAGCACTCATTAAACCTTAATTACTTTACAGTTATAAGGGTGACGTACAAAATCTGAAGCAGTCGGGCATGCAGCGTGGTCGAAATGCCCATAATGCTCTTTAGAATGAAGTTAGCCTTCAACTAGGAGCAGTGTTTTGCAGTAAACAAGCATGTAAACAAACCTGCAGGGAGAGAGAGAGTGAGGGACTCACACAGTGGGAGACGAGGGGCAGTCCAAGTTTGGCACTGCTGACAGGAATGCCATGTTACCCACGGGTTTGTGTGCTGTGTGCAGAATAGGAGTGGGAGAGAATGTGTGGGGGAGCTGTCTGGGCACAGGGCCAAAGCACTCTCGAACAGAGCTCATCCGAACCACGCCACATCAACCCATCTTTCCACTGTTGGCGCTGTTTAGAGGCACAAAGCGCCGGTTCAGAGACAGAGGGTTCTTCACTGGTATTTTGACAGAAACGCCACCTGTGATAAATGCACAAATGATACAATAATCAAATCCACAAATTTATAACCTGAAGCTTCCAGAGAAGAAGGTAAATTCTGAAATCTCTACTTCTGGGGTGCTTTTCTAGAAACATCTTGGCATGGACATGTATTGTGTTTGTCAGATGTCCTTGTGACGGTTTCTCAGATGTCCTTGTGATGGTATAGGTCTATCTGACTATCAGTCCTGTATCTTAAGCACACATCTCAGAATGGGAGACTGTTAGGAGGCTGGGTTACATTTTGGAGCAGCAGACGCCTCATCTGAGCCTCATGTTGATGTTTAGTCAGAGCGCTCACAATGATCAGGTTAATGATGAAGTTGGAGAACACAAGTTTAACTGGACGTTAATTATTGCCCTGATAAAGGTTCCAGAAGGCTGTTTTTGTTCAGGTGAAAGGTTGAAAATGGTAAGGTGTTTTAGAATTGCATGATGTAAGACTAGACAAGTAATTTTCCCAGTGGCTCTGATTGTTATCGATTGAAGCTGTTTTTGTGGGCGACTGTCTGAATGCTCTTGATTGGTCTTTCCTCTTTTACTGTGCACTTGCAGTTGTATATTACAAAACTACTGCCAGATGGTCCAAATTTGGCAAGTGAACAAAGCTGATGGGGCCTTTTTCTAAAGAACATTTAAAAACAACAGGATGGATGATGGTGTCACATTTGAAGGTTCAGGTGGCAGACTTTACAGTTGAATTAATTTTGTTAATTTTTGTTTCTTTTGTACAACTTGAAAATTAGTTTTCTCTAGTAATAAATATAAGATCCATACTACAATTCAAAGCCAATAGATACATTTCTAATAGTACTGATTTGTGTGTGTGCGCGTGTGCGTGTGTGGGGAAGTTCAGACTGCATCAGAGGTCTTGTAGCAGTGGGCACTGTCCAGCCAATCTCCAGGATGTCTCTCCAACATCACTGACATTCAAGACCAAAGAGCCCATCAGAAAGGCAATTAGTTTTTCCATTTTAAAAGGAAATTACATTACCGCATTCACCCTCAGTAAAGTGCTAGGAGCACGATGAGCCTGTGGTTGAGTTCATTAGTGCCTCTGGCCTCTGAGGTACTGCCCTGTATCATTGTGCTATGCCTCTCAATTCACCAAATAACCAGAACCAGACGCACCAACTGGAGGGGAAATGGATCTGCGTTGTTCATGGAGAGTCTGCACATGTGCAGGCTGTTGATACAAACAAATAAGACATTATGTTCCCTGATTCATAGCGTAGCATGGTGGGGACATGACGCTGCTGTTGTCTTCCTTCGGCCTGAGATGCTGGGAGGCCATGGCGTCAGGACCACACCAGAGGCCTGTGTGGACGACCTGGGTGGAAGGCTGCTTCCCTGCCTTTTGTGTACTTGTGAAGTCTGCCAATCGTCTGCATTCTTGACTTCAACCTGTAAATATTATGCTTGCAGGCCTCTGAGCTGCAGAAGTGCTCCAGCTCTGCACATGCTCTTTCCCGCACTGAAGATGACTTTTGGATAGCGTCCTGCTGTTTCAGACGTGATGGGGACTGCATTTTCTCCCAGGTGGAATTTACTCGCCCCTGTGTCAATTCTCTTCTTTGCTGAGAACGGGGGCTAAAACGTAAGCCACTGGCGTGGCTTCACTTTAACTAGTGTGTCAAGTGCGCTGGTTCTGTGTTAGAATGACATGTGAAGTCACACCTTGGTGTGACAACATGCCATTGACAGGAAGTTACTCTTCTATGATATTTAAGCTTTGTGTTTCAAGTTAGTAAGTGTGTTTAAATCAGGAAAGATTGGATTTATTAGAAAACATGGCATTACCAAGTGTATGCACAGAGAGCTTCTTTCATTCTCAAAAGTGAACTTGTTTATAACTTGTTTTGGAACTAGTCAAATATGTTTGTGGTAAAGGTCATAGAGGAAGTCCTTGTTTCCTTGTATGCGTATTAGGGTTTTTGTTCCTTTATACGTCAGGGCATTCAGGGGGGAGTGCACGTGGGGGAGGCAGAGACAGAGATGGGGAGAGAGAGAGAGTGTGTGTGTGTGTGTGTGTGTGTGTGTGTGTGTGTGTGTGTATACACGTGTGAAAGAGAATATAGAATAGAAGAGCAAGTGAGGCAGACAGCCACACAGAAGATGGCTGTAAGTACTGTAAGTATTTTCTAGAATCTGGCTGAGTTGTATAGCTGTAATTGTTTCTCTGGGGCTGGAGAAACAATGCATGTGTGTGTGCGTTTGTCTGGTGTAATGCATGCCATTGGTCACTTCCCCCTTAAACGGCTGCGACGGACGAATCATGTGAGTGCCAGTCTGTGCTTTCCTCTCTGGTGAGCACGGGTATGCACCTGCCCTCTTCCACACAGCTGCTCCACTCAGTGTGTCGCGGGCATGCACGTCAGGGCCCTCCTCCACTGGGCGTGCACGTTCGGGCCCTCGAGAGATCAGGCTGTGCTATCCTGGGGCCGCACGTTCACGTGCTGTCGGGATGAACCTGAAAATGAAGGCAAGTGACCACTTGCCATAAAGCACCTTAAGAAAACTACAAACTAAACAGGGTCATCCTGGTCCGCTCTGATAGCAACTGATGTATATTGTGGATTTAATTCATAGCTTCCTAAGGGCCACACTGAAATACAGACAGCTATATTACACAAATGGACACACAATATTATTTAATGACATATAGCTGACACTTTTTAGCAGAGTGGCTCACGTTGGCTGACTGTTAGCACAGATGCCCTTGAAGCCCTTTAGATGAAGTGCTTTTCTGGGGAGTCTAGTGCAGTTGAGACGTAGGGCACTGTCAGTTTGAGGGGGACCTCTCTTCATACCACTGAACTGCTGCCATTTGTCCATTGGCAGACTGTTTTTGTTTGTTTGTTTGTTTGTTTGTCAAACAAAACAGCAGTCCTAGTTGTTTTTTGTCAGTATTTTAACCACCATTCCAATAACTAACCAGGCCTGCACATGTAATGGTAACTGAAATTGCGATTTTGGCCTGCAGTGAATTAATGGTATACAGCTGCAGTTAAATACAGGCATTCATACATCATCACAGGGGTCTTCCTGTGAGGCTGCAGAGATTGTGCTGAAGCAGGCCATGTCTAAATCAGCCACACCCATCCCTTTCCAAGTTCCACGCCCATCCAAGTTCCACACCCATCCCTTTCCAAGTTCCACGCCCATCCAAGTTCCACGCCCATCCCTTTAACCTTTTGTCGTTGACATTGGTACGTTTATTTGGGATTTAACAAGGTTGCTTTTGATTTGCTCAATTGACGGAAATGTTACATGCTGGGAGAAGGTGTCCATCCTCAGTCCTGCTCTGAGCATTGGTCACTACTATTCTAGAACTGCATGATTGCTCTGTGTGTGGCCTAGTGGACGTCTTCGGCTCCTCATTGAGCTAATTGAAATCTCCTGAGATTGAAATCAGGCTTTTGTGTGCGTATCCTTTCATCTGCACACACGTGTACGTACTCGATTGACCTGCTGGCGTGTTGAATATAATAAATAGTTGAGCCCAGTGTTGCTTTTTAAATGTGTGGTTGCTTGCAGCTCATGTTCTTAGGTTAAATGTTTCTGAAGCATTTGTGTTGCAGTGGGTGGTGTAGTGAAATTTCAGAAGTACTTCATGCTACCCATTTATATTCAGGAAATGGAGGCTTTATATTATACAAAGGTATTTCTGCATCCTACAATGAAAGTTACTTTGAAACATGATGGGTGCAATGTAATAATACCCTGCTAGTTATGTGTTTAGGCCGGTGTTTACAAAGTTCTCTGTGTGTGTGTGTGTGTGTGTGTGTGTGCTCTAGCTCCGATCCCCAGGATGTGCGAGGTAGACGTATCGTCTGAGCCTACCAGCCCTACTCTGTACGCCGAGTCATCGGATGCGTACTACCATGTGGACCGCTGGCAGAAGCTCCGCACGGCCGTGCGTAAGCTGGAGTTCTGGGAGAACTTCAGCCATGAACTCATCGGAAGTGGATTCTTCTCCAGTGTCTACAAGGTACCGGCCGTGTTCTAATGCTCCTGAATCTCCCTTTGGCTTTTGGCTTGTGTTTTAAAGTCATCCTCATTAAACTGGTTAGAACTGATAGGTGTCTAGAGCGATTCCCCGTGATGCTGTCTATTTCTATTTAATTTGTTACAGTTCTTAAATTGAGTTCTATTTATGTACTCTGCAAGCATAATATGCCGTAACCTTGGTTGGGATCTACATCACATCACAACCCTTGTTTCTGGCTTGTGATTCTCTGTAGCTTTCTTCATCTTGCTGTTACTTTATCAAGGGAAGGAGAGCAATCAGGTCTTAATGGATCTATTGTGTGATAGCATGACTCAGCCTGAGGGTGATCATGGGTATGAAAGCCAGTTTCTGTGTTTCCATGTGTGCTTCTTGTGGGCTGGTGGGTAGGTCGGAGTTTGTGTATGGGTGGGTGGGCATTGTGTGCTATGATGCTTCATAACATTGGATGCTTTGTATTCTTATTAATTAGAACATATTTGGATCAATGTGAGGCAATCCCAGGGGCGAGCTATTCTGGGATACTCTAATGTACAGATTGCATAACCCTGTTAAACCAGAATTCTACACACCTATACTGAAGTAGTGTGACCCAAATTTCTATTATTTTCTAGGGGATTAATTAAGTGTGTGTGTGTGTGTGTGTGTGTGTGTGTGTGTGTGTGTGTGTGTGTGTGTCTGTTCAAGAAAACCTGGGAAAATCAAGGAATATGTCAGGACCTGCAAAGTGCTTTTTAAATGTGTGTTTTGATTAAGGTTGAGGTTAGGCTTAAATTATTCTACATATAGGTAGTTGTATAATACATTTGTGACATATGACAAGATTTAACAAGTGGGGCAGAGGTAGCTACAAAAGAAAACTCAGCATTTAATATATGGCACGTTTTAGATACTTCTTTATGATACGTAAATTTCACTTTGCACTTTCTGCTGTTCCAGGCTGTTGAGTGCAGATGTCTCGGGTGTGTGTGTGCTGTGTCTTTCAGGTGATGCACAACAGCACATGCAAGGTGATGGTGGTAAAGATTTATAAGAACGACGTGGACCAGGACAGCATCGTGAGGGAAATCAGCCTCCTACAGAAACTCTCACACCCCAATATAGTCCGGTACCTCTCACTCCGTCAATGAACTGCTGACCATTCTTCAAAAGTGCTAAGCCCTCCCTGTCTAAATGTTTCATGTGCGGTCATCAACGGAACTGGTGTAATAAGACTTCATCGAGGCCTCAGGTTGTGGTGCCAGAAGGGCAGGTCAAGATCTCAAAACACAATATGCAGTGACTTCTTTTCGTTCAAAGGTTCAGTTGCCTTTGGGTTTATTTGATATACGGTAACAAAGACATGTTACATCAGCCGGGGTATGAAGTCTAATGCAGCATTGCATCATGGAATCATGGTTATTTGTCTAAGCTATCTCAAGGTAGCCTGTTCCTGTGCTGTACAGAAGGACAAAGTGTTTATCAGAGTGCTTTCTGTGTCAAAAAGATATAAAGATAAGATAACCCACTGCTACAGTTACCTGATATCCCAAACAGACAAGCTGTCAGAGAGTGATGTTTTTTTATACTGTGCTTAAGAAAATTCTTAGCGGTCATTCTTAATTTTTAACAAGCATTCATCTGCTATGCTTGTTTTGTTACGGTATACCATTTAAGAACAAGAGCATTGTGCTCTCAGCCTGGTGTAAGAGTTAGTAGAGTGAAGTTGCCTTTTGCAAATGGAGACTCATGAGGGTCAAAGCATGAGAAGGGTAGTCAGTAGGCAGCATAAATTCTTTAAAATGGTAGAGAGGTTTTAAAATGGGAGAGTCTGGCTGAAGGTACTTATATAGGCACTGCATTTTTTCTTTTCTTTTGTCATTATTTTAGGTATCTGGGTATCTGTGTGAAGGAGGACAAACTGTACCCAATTCTGGAGGTTAGGTGCATTTCTCTCTATATATTTGCATTCTGTTATCTTTCTCTGTCGTATGGGTGGATTTAACACTTTCCTTCATAATCAAGAAAAATGCCTGTTACTGGAATGTCTTATAGGGATGTAAACCATTACCGTTAGGTCAGCGTCTCATTAAAATAGCTTTATTCTGTGCAGCATTCATGTTCACAGCCTCTGTGTTTGTCTTCCCATGTCTCCCTTTTCCACTGTTCTCTCTCTCCCCCCCTCCCTCTCTAGTATGTTAGCGGAGGGTGTCTGGAAGAGCTGCTAGCTCGGAAAGATGTTCCTCTCTGCTGGAGGGAAAAGGTGGATCTGGCCTCAGACATCACCAGAGGAATGATCTATCTCCACTACAAGAACATCTACCACAGAGATCTGAACTCCAAGGCAAGCCTGGGCGACTGCAGCCTTCTCTTCTCTGTCTTCCACTGACATGCGCCTTAAATTAAGGCCAAGCGTTGGACGATTATTGCACTGTTTAGTTTATTACAACAATAAAATGACAGCCAGTGGTCATTGGGTAAGAGGAAGCATGTCTGTATATGGCTGTTCTGAGTGCACAGAACTAGACGTGACATTACAGTCTGTGTGAGTGGGAGGGTCATTGGTTGCCAGGATTCACACAAGTGTACACCAAGCCTCTGATGATGCTGAGCAGAGCAGAAGCAGCAAGGATAGTCCATTCTGATGCTAATACACAAACTCCATCTCTGACACATATATAGACTCTCTTTTTCACACATCTCTCTCTCTGTCTCTCTCTCACTCACACACACATACACACACACCAGTTCCCACACCATCTGCAAATGCATAACACGTACGCACGTACTGAGTGTACAGGCCAGGTTCATGCACCCACCCACTGTTTTTGTGATTCCTCTGCTCTGGTTTGACCCCGGTGACCTGTTTGTCAGCCGTGTGGATGTGAACAATGCCCAGAAGCGGCGCTAACCCCAGCCCACACACAGAGTTCAGCATACCCGCCACACTGCTCTCCATCATCACCAATAGGGCTGTCTCACAGAGAGGTCTGTGTGCTCACACACCATTGTGTTGAATTGGGGAAACCTGTGAATGTTGGTGAAATCCCTCAACTTGTCCTCAAAGCTTTAAATGATCATTTTTGAGCTTCTCTAATTTCTTATTAGGTCTTTACGTAGTTACAAATAGCCATGGACATTTTTTTCTACCTTTTCTGGCCCGTGATGTTAAAATTTATTGAGTCTCTTTTTGATCCTGTTACTGAAATCAAAGGTCAGTATGGCGACTCATCACTTTCCATTTCTTTCTTTGTCTTTTCGACTGAGCTGTTGGCTCTCTCTTCTTCAATTCCTAACACCACCGTTCCTGTGTCACAAACAGCTATTGCAAACCTTGGCTTAGGTGCGAAGTCTCTTGCTAAATGTAGCATCTGCGAGGCCCCCGGGATCAGGATGGAGTGTTCCCCCATGTACGCCTCAAAGCTGTAGCCCCAGCCTGTGGAGCTGGACAGGTAGCAATTTGCAGTGGGGCCTCTAATGTGGACCAGATGCTGAGGTCACAGTTTGCTCCATCCATCAGTACTTTTGGCCCTAAAAGGTCCACTGGCTCTTACGTAAGAGGCCTCAGGCAGGACTGGAGTTCCCCTCTAGGTCTTGCCAACGTCTGTGCCACCTCATGAGGGTGAATGATATTTTGCTTCTGTATGAGCAGATTTAAGGTCAGTTCGTTTCACACGCTAATGTTGATGTTGAAGGTGTGGCACTGGAACTACAAATTTTTTAAAAAAAATCAGGATCTGGGTGCCAAAAAGTCTTTGATGCGTCTAGACATGCTTTTAATGCTTCATGCAGGCAAACGATGACTTGGTGTGCTAGAACAGCTCCCCTGTCTTCACTGCTTCTCATTTTTGTAGATTGAGATGAGGTCCTGTGTGAAAGGTCTGTGGCTGCTATCCAGACCTCTCCAACTTTCCAGTACATCTCTATGGTTTACTAAGGTTTTTTTTTTTTTTTTTTTTTAGGAAACAGTGATAAGTCCCAGTACTTGTGCCCCTGTTTGATCTGTTTTTAATGATCAGAATGTATTTTTTTCTGTAACGTCCCAGTTGTGCAAGCTTTTGTTTCATCATCGTGTTCGGGTAAGCGTTGTATGTGGGTGAGAACGAGTGTTGTGCGTTGTGAAGTAATCTTTCTGGGTTACACTGCCCTCTTCTGGCAGGAAAAAGTGTTCAACTAGTTATAAAAAGAGAGTTTCCAATGATGATATTTCCAAGACAATTAAATTAATATGTTACTTGGGATTCCTTGACATCATGAAGGAAATTATGCAGTTAGGTACATGTAAAAGTGATCTTGTTTCTTTTATCATGAAATAATTGTCTCATGTCACATGATGTCTAAATATTAAAAGTAATATTACTAAGATTGTATTGACAAATAGTGCTTACTCTTATTTTGCTCTGTTTCCACAGAACTGCCTCATAAGGGTGACTGCCAGGGGAAGGGAGGCCTTAGTAACAGACTTTGGCTTGGCCAGGGAGGTGGTGGAACTTCCTGCCAAAGACAGGAAGCTGTCACTGGTTGGATCAGCCTTCTGGATGGCCCCAGAAATGCTGCGTGGTGAACCATATGACCGCAAGGTTATGACATCACTAGCACATCAGCATAGCCTTCAGTTAATCTATTTAGCAAGATGTTACATCATCCAATGGCACATTTACAACATGATAAACAAACCACCTTGAAAAATGAGATCGCTGTCTGACTCTCAGTTCACTTGGTGTTCTTAAGGAGCTGTGCATGGCTGGCTGAATTGACTCTCTGTGGTATTGTAGGTCGATGTATTCTCCTTCGGGATCGTATTGTGTGAAATTCTGGCCAGAATCCCAGCAGACCCAGAAATCCTTCCAAGAACTCAGGTAACCTGATAACACGACTACTGGAATCAGTATGGCATGGGGATGCCATAAATTTCACATGATATGAACACAGAACATGATTTGAATAGCTCAGTACAGACATATTAATCTCTTTTAGGTTTCGGTGTGCTGAAGAGTAGTTTGTTTTGATAACTACGGGTCTATGGTGTGTGTGTGTGTGTGTGTGTGTGTGTGTGTGTGTGTGCGCGTGTATCAGGACTATGGTTTGGATGTGTCTGCCTTCAGGCAGATGGTTAACGGTTGTCCTGCACGTGTGCTGGACCTGGCAGCGAGCTGTTGTTTGGTAGGTACTGTAAAACAAACCCCAGCCCCATGGGACATACCATATTATATAGACAATATATAGATATGGTGTATGGATTAATGATGCCACTCCAAAAAAAGAAAAACAGACACTACTGACAAACATGTGATGACAGTTATTAAGATCAGAACAACTAACTGGCCACTTTATTACATAGACCTGTCGTATACATGGATCTTACAGGTATATCTCATATCAGTCAGATAGTGATTATTGGTGAAGAGTTGGAGGATGGCTTACATGATTGGTGCATGGTGTCACATGGGCTCCAGTCTCTAACTTTACATCTGCAGTGTGTTTAAAATAAATAACATTGATTTTGTATGTGCTATATTTGTGTGTGTATATATACACTCTGTAGATCTGTAGGCCTGTTGAGTTAATAGCCGTGGTCTTCCCTCTTCTTCTGTCAGTTGGAGGCGTTCCGGAGGCCGTCATTTGTGGAGCTCCTGGATGAGCTGTCAGAAGTAGCAGAGACTCTGGAGCCGCCCCCACAGACAGAGCTGACCAATGGCTGAGCGCTGTCACGCCCTCGCCACTGTTCCATCAGCCCAGGGTGTGGTTCTGTACATAGGCCTAGAGGAGAGGGGTGGAGAGCAATGTGGGGGATGATGGGTGGCACCTACAGCTCACTTTATAGAAAGTCTTCTCCCAGAACTGGGCAGGATGGATGGGCAGGGACGTTGCAGATCGACCCACAGATCTTTCAGGGCTGCAGTGCAGATGCTCCTGGATGACCTCCCTGACCTTTCCGTCAGGCTTGGGTAGTAGGAACTGCATAACATAGAATGTTAAGCCAGGATGCCAAAGGGCGAACCTATCGATTGTTCAAGGGAGAATTGTGATCTGCTTCCTGCTCCCGGTTTGCACAAACATTTCTACAGGACATTTGATTTACAAGTTGTGTGTGTGACTTGTCAGAGTCAGCGTCTTTGGCCTTCAGAACTTAAGAAATGCAGTTAGGCAGAAATAGATATAGCGGAGCCAAAGCTTCGTTGATGCTTTATTCTACCGAGCTCAGAACTGCAAATACTTCATGGACAGTATGTACTAACTTTCTCTTTTGCAGTGTGTCAGGGTTTTTATTGTGTTTTTACCCCATGCCTTGAACAGCCGCAATTTTTGAGACTTGGCTGCACCAGTTGTACTGAATAGATTTGTATCCTGATTTTTTTTTTTTTTTTTATAAATCTAATCCAAACATAAAGGGCTGCAGACTATCTAGAGAAATAATGATGATCTGATAACAGTAGTTTAAGGCTAAAACCTTAGGTGAATACATATAATATTTTTGTATATTTTGTGCATAAAAGACGTAATGTACATATGATAAGTATTTTGGTACTAAACCTCCATGTAGTTTTAGTATCTTGCTTTTTAGATGGTCCTTGCATTTTCTTCAAGTGTAGTTGTTGAGTTGTAATAGGTGATCAGAAGGGTTACTTTTCCTTTTACTACTTATACAAAGTCATAAAAATGTCCAAGGTGGAAATGGGTCCTTTGCTGTGGCCTGGGGTGTGGCTTCAAGAAAACTGACCTGGCACAGGAAGCCTCCTGTTTCCTGAGGGGAAGGCCTTCAACGCCTGTTTCCATGATCACCAGTGTTTGGGTGTGCTGGTGCGGATGGGATACAGGCACAGCCGGTTTTCCATGACTTTTTTCCATTTTTTCTTATTTTGCTTATTGCTAAGATCATCTGAGCTCCTGTTTTAAGTGGTTCATGCTTAAATATACTGCACATGGCTTAACTGTGGTCTTTGCTTGCTTATAGAGTTCTTATGATAAATGAATTTCAGATATTTCAGATATGTACAGCCACAGGAAAATTGTCTCTGTGGATTTGGAAGATTGAACGTGCCCAGGGTGTGTTCAAAGCCACATTTGTTTAGTACTGGAACTACCACACCACTGCGCTGAGACTGAACAACTTTAATTGAAACTTCCTGTTATGGACACTCAGTATCAATGCTGCTCATGCTGTGTTTTTTTCCTCCTATTTACCATATGCAAACATACTTTAAATTAAGGAATAAATTGCAGTTTGGAAAAAAATGCTGTAAACAAACAGTGCCAGAGTCAGTATAGAACTGCACTGGAACCTCATGATTATAGAAAGTGTTTAATACAATTCAGCTGTGGTGCAAAAAATTCTGTGCATTCATAAAGATATATCTGGTTATTAGTAATGGCACACCACTTACCACATCATACCACTTGTTATATACTATCTTAATAAAAGATTGCCACCTTTAAAAGTGTGTCATCACTTTCTTCAGTTCTAAGAAAGTCCTGAACTACAAAATGTCATAAATCAGTGAAGTCATGGGCTCATGTTACATGTTCAAAGGAGCACTTTGGACAAACAAACTAATGCAAGGTAATGCCTCACATTGACCTGACATAGGTGTCACTCTCCCAAAGAACACAAAACAGTAGTGACCTGATCAACTTTACTCTTATGCACAACTCACAGGAGGATTGGAGAAGTGTAGTGTGCATCTGGCTTTACTGCATTCCAAGCTTTGTTTATGCTTCACACTATACAGCCTACTAGACAAGGGAGAAACTACAGCAATCTATAACGAAGTTACTTACACCTTTATGCCCCAGAATTGCTGTCATTGATCAGAAGTCATGTCCATCTTAATGAAAATCTGCGTACACAAAATGTTCTAGAAAAAATGAGTACCATCTGAACTGTGGAAGCAACAGAATGTCTTATCTCTTCTCCAACTAGGACTAGTATCCTTCAGAATCAAATAATGTACTGAAAACATTACACACAAAAAATGACACAATATTACAAGTATTCTGCAGCAACAGCAACATATTTTAGTAAACGTACTTTTTGTAAAACGTGTCTTGATGATGGTCTTGGCTTTAGAGAGTGACTAAAGGCCTATAAGAATAGAGGTCAAAGGACAAGGTTCAACTCTAGCGTTGTTCTTGCATAAGCATGTTTGGAGCATTAAACCTCTAATTTACCCAACCTAATTTCATGACTTTGTCCCACCACCTAGCAAAATACAGGATGCAAAAGTGTCTTCATAGCTAAATGTCAAATCTCGACTTGTGTAATCTGTCTAAAACAAACCACACACAGACTAAATCTTTTCCATGCATGATTAAGGCTTTGTCTAAGCATGTCTAAGCCTAATCTATAAGATGCCTCACTGGAATTTTGTGCAATATTAGTGACATATATAGAGCCTGATGTTTATATAATCAGTTTATCGTTACTGCCTAATTGGTTTTTAGACATTCATTTAGAGAGCCCAACACCTTTGTCTTATGTTTCAGTTCTGTTGAACTTTCTGAGAGGTCAGTGTACTTTTGTATTGTTCAGTACACAAATATGAAGTTAATTGTATATTTCAATGTAAACCCCATAACTACAACATTGTCTTACAACAATACAGTTCTAATTTCTAACTTTGGTCTAATTGGTCTAATTTCTAACTTTTAATTTCGAAAGAAAAGGTACAGAGTGATTCTGAATGTTCAAGCCCTACAATCTTGATGTATAAATTTTCCACATTTCTTTATTAAAAAAAAAAAAAAAAAAAAAACCTGTGAAAACGTACGAGCAGTTGTTTAGCTCTTCTGTTAATCAGCTCCATCTGTCATGTGTGGCTGGACTAGATGATTTATAAGATGAATAAATGTTGTACAGCAGATATGAATAAGGCTCTCTCTCTCCCTAAGTGTGTCTCTGTGATCTTGAAGTATGACAGCTATTTAACATGCCTTTCATGTTTGGACACACACAGAGTCTTGCTTGCTTTCATGTATAGTTTCTTTCTCCAAGTGGACTCTTGGCCATGCTAATTGCTGACTAATCTAAGCTTGTATTTCTTTGAAGCTTGTGTGTCTGGACCACTCAAGGCAAATTGGTGGAATCATCATATAGATTACCAGAAGTGTAATCTCTTTGGTGATAAAATGGACTATTACATAATACATTTATAACAAAAGTCCATGGTTTTTTTTTTTTATTTCTCTTTCAAGGTTTCGTCATAAGGAGCCAATCTCATTAACTTTGTAAAGGAAAATCAGACAATACTCATAAGACATTTTTTTATTATAAGACAAAAATTGGCTTTATTCCTGTTTGGAGCATCAAGACTAATTTTTTTCCCATCACAGAAATTCTGTAGAGACCTCAAGGGTCCTTGCTGTGTTGCTGTGCCCCTTTATTCGATGGTCCGAGACCTGTTTTGCTGTAAATAGCTAATATAGTTCATGTAATGATTTGGTTTAGGATTTGGCTAGTGGCTACAGGTCCTGCATCAGACGAGCACTATCAATAACTCTTCCCACACACCTCTCATCCCTCTCCCCACCTGACAGGGATGAACATTAAAAGGCTACGGAGGCTCATAAAGGAATCAGCAGGTCCGTTTGGTGATTACACAATCTCCTTTCCTCTCAGCCGCTATTAAAACACTGAATAG
Source organism: Electrophorus electricus (assembly GCF_041902795.1). NCBI lineage: Eukaryota > Metazoa > Chordata > Actinopteri > Gymnotiformes > Gymnotidae > Electrophorus > Electrophorus electricus. The sequence continues at coordinate 4,936,360 of NC_137501.1, forward strand.
ACGGGGTGAATAATTCATCAGGTGCAACGTTTCTTCATCAGCTTCCTGTGTGTAGACCTTTGTAACATGGCCCGCTGCATCAAGGGCCCCTGTGCGGGCCCTCCTGTTCAGTCCCTGCAGGTTTAATTAGCAGCACTTTGTGGTAGCCCATCTGAACTGTGGGCACACACAGTAGTAATCTGGATGTAATCTGGATGTTGTTCAGTATACTGAGACTCAAATTACTGAAAAAGGATCTTTAAAGCAGACTGAACTAGAGACAACTAGATCAGTTTAAATCAGTTACAAGCAATAATTGGCATTGATCGTGTTAAACATATATAAGCTTTGTGTTAGTAGTGGTAAACATTGTTTACAGGCTTAAACTGTATGGCGTCGCTAAAAGCGTGTTGTGTACTTTTCCACTAGATGGCAGTGTTTTTTAAGAGTATCGTTAGCAAGCCGTCTTCTTATGCTGCTTTTCAAAAGCTCTTCAAGACCAACTAGACCAACATTTTGATATTCCATTAGATTTAATCTGTTCCATTCAATTGTAATCCATTTTGAATTTACTCCAAGTAACGTTCAGGTCATTTATGGAGAAGCCAAAACACAGTGTAGTGCCTTATGGGAATGGTGCCTTTAGCTACCCTCTCAGGAGAACATTGAAAACATCCAGTCCTAACAGCAGAAAGAAAAAGATCTTTGACAGACAATGATTCTCACTTGTGATAATTGACAGTCATCCCCTCTTGGGTTTATACCTGTTTAAAAGTGGCACGCTGCATCAAGAAATAATTCATCATGATTAGATATTTGGCTCATGAAAACAACAGAAAAATGAGAGAAGCTGCATGACCTCAGGGTGTACGGGTTGGCAATTGGTCTGCGTTATTTACGTCTTTGGGGTTTTACTAGAGGAAGCTGAGGCGGGAAGAAAGCTCCCACTGTTACGCCATTATCTTACAAAACCTTCTATTCTAGCTATTGTTGTCTTTCTGTCTCCCACGCAGAGCCACTCCAAACACAAGCTCTCTTATATTAGTATCACGGATATTCAAAAGGTTGTGGATGTTGTAGAAGGGATGTTGTGGCAAGCCATTACTGAGAAAGACATCAGTGACCGAGTGATTTTGCTTACCTCTAGTCTAGGCTTTGGTGAAGCAGGGTCTTTGGGTACACATTTAGGCCTGAGGCTGTGCTATATGTTTGCGCACTGAACATCAGGAGGATTAGTGGTTTGGGTATTTGCTGGATGAGGTTATGCAATCCATCCAATCAATTGCGCAACAATGGGATGTAGTATGCAGCATACTGATGTCCGAGTTAATATCTGTGTTTTAGCAACAGCTTTGTGTCTGTGGAACTCTGACTCTCTGAGCTAGTTAAATAGTAGTCAGATGAGACAGTCCATGTGGTCTTCAGAACTGCTGGAGGTAAGATTTTGTTTGTTTTAAAAGCTAAAAGAGGTACATAAACAAGCAGTTTCCATTTTATGAGGTTGATATTTACAGCATCACATTCTGTTTTGTTTTTTGTTTTTATATTACTTAACATAAATTTAACAAAAGGAAAAGTGCTGCAGCATTTTAAATGGCTACAATACGAAAGCACATTTTGAACACTGACAGCCATTTGTCCAGGACTTATTGCAAGAAAAACTGCTACCTGGCTGGATCATGGATGGTGCTAGAACGTCAAGTGCATGATCATGCCAACAAAGAGAGAGTAATGATGTTGTATTCAGTGGTAAGAGGTGTGAGAACAGTCTATCCAGAGTATTGTGCCCTCTCTGATGTCAGCGCAGTTTAAATGCACGCAAGGATGGGCGTGGCCAAGCGTTGAGGCGACTGAATATAAAAGTCGATGACTAGAGTTTACAACTGCGCTTCCCTACCACTCTGATAGCTGTGCTCTGCTAGCACATCAGCTTGCCAGGGGTGTGCAGCCTGCACAGGTTTAATTTAGCATGTCCGGCAGGAGTGATAATGCTCCGACCTTCATTCGGCTCTGCGGCAGTACTCGACCTTCACTGGGTTTTCTCCTCCTACTTCTGGTCCCTCTTTCACTTTCTCTGTACCATCCCTCCCTCCTTCCCTCCACTGGTCAAGGTCGGGGGCTCCTCTGTGGGGGTCCGCCGGCTCACAGGAGACTCATGAGGAAACTTTATATATTCCAGTGATGCAAAAGATCAGCCCGGAGACATGATAATGCCGAACGAATCCCGTTGCAGGAACACGTGGAATGAGAGGCGCATGACGACAATAACTTGAAATACTCTAAATGCTTGAGGGAGGAGAGAGAAATCAGGGTTGTGTGTGATGTCTGGAGGAGCAGCTCATATGCTGGTAGCTCAGCTGGATGATGTGGACAGTGGAGTGTGTGAGGAACGGCTTGAAAAAAGTAGGTCATGGTCAGTACCGAAAGGCCAGAGGAGGAGAGGTGCTCTGGATTTCTGAGATGATGTCAAGGTGAGGCAGTGTGCTCAAACACATGGACCTGTTTTTCCCAGATTTAAGCCATTTAGAAGGCGAGGCACAAAAATACATTTCTTCCATCACAGAGCTGATGGGAAATTAAATTAAATGATCAGGTTAGTGAACAAGAAAACAATAGCCAATTACCCTAACAAATCTTCACTTCATGTCCTCTGATAGTGATACATTTCATGGGGATTTTTAGAGTTGGACGGTGTGACCTTGACCACCCATTAACAGCACTGATTTCACCACACGCTTTCCAGGAAACTTAAAAAAAAAATACATTCAGCAAGTCAGCGATGTGTTTCGTGGACGGATCCTCAAACCCCTGGGGAATGAGGCTTATTCATTTTATGCCTCAGAGATGACCTCCAAACCATTTAGACTGCCGCAACACAAGCAATGCACTAGCGATAATAGATACTGCACAGAACAGAGACGACAACGTGCAGCTAGTGGTTTATAACTTTCCATTCCTGGCCTTCTGGAAAGGTTCTTCTGCACTTTTATGTAGGTGTAAATGGGGTCATACGTTACTATTGTTTTCAGTAATTGAAGTGCAGAGATGACAAAGGATTTATGATTTTGCCAATAGTAGGTGTTTGAGGATGGATCAGAGCTGGCAGACTGCACCAGACTGGATGACAGGGCCGTTTGTTACGTGATGACCACTGGCCAAGTCCTTTAAGGCTGTGCTCAATTGTAGTTTTAAGTAAAATGTGAGTAAAAAAGTACCGAGACCATGATGAAAGAGTACTTGGTACAGGTGAGGTAATTATTCTGTGAGAGAGCGGGCTGAACCAATAAAAAAAAAAAACATCAGTGGAGTTGATTGAGAGAACTTTGCTTTTTTCATGTGGGTGAAATTTGTTGTACAGCCTGGAAAACAGGTATGTTATTCACACAAAATGTACTATTCAGACTCTACTCACAAACAGTAAACCAGTACACTCTCTTTACAATTCAGTTCATGTGCCTTTTTGCCAATTGCAGCAGTAAATGAAGATGCTCTGGTCGTTTAGTTGTGGTGACCAGTACATCTCTGTGCTGGATAATAATCTAGGCAGGGCATAAGGTAAAATGAATGGCTGGAGCAGTGTTCTAGGTCTGTGCTAAACAAATGGAAACATTCAAAGCAAGAGCACACATGCTGTAAATGAGTGCGCTGGTTTTCAGGACCAAATTGATGTCAGATGGATACAGAGACAGGGGCAGGAAGGATGCGGAAGTGGATCGGTGCTGTCTCCTGCCCGGTGCTTTGCTGGTGCTGTAATGGGTGGGCCTGGGATTTAGGATGCTGATCCTGTGGCTGAAGGCTGCCAAATGAGCTCAGGAGGCAGCAGAAGAGGGCCTGAGACAATAATCGCTGCTAACGCTGCAGTCCCAGCAACCCTGGTACCGAAAGCCCCCCCAGAGTGAGCAGGGGCTTCTGCCAGATCCTCTGTCATGTTTGCAAGGGCTCCAGGCACACTTAAGCCCTGTTATTGGGTTAAACCCTTTTTGCACTTTTTTTTCCCCTGCTGCTAAAACTCTGCTCTTTGTGATAAATGAGGCTACTGAAAAGGTCTCTTTCAAAGTTGCTGTAACGTGGCGCGATCACAAGGCAGACGCATTCACTGAGAAGAGAGAGACTTATTAGGGGCAAATCCTAAATCGAGGTGGCTAGAACGGTCCAAGGTCAGTTTACCAACACAAAGTGTATGGGAATACACTCTAAAACACAACAGGAAACAGGCTATAACAACACAACTAGACTTACACAAGCAGCAATATGAGGAAAAGGCAGAGGCCAGCTGGGACAGCGGCTGTAAAGTATTAGCTAAAAGAAAACCAACTGAACAGGAAAGTTAGCCAGTTACCACTCTCTTGATCATTTTTATTTATTAGAGACTAATAAAGGGTCTATGAAAGATGAAGAATATAAAGCTTAAGGCATATCAAATATCTTGTAGTTCACCTTGTGAGACCTGCTTCTGTGATTATAGTTTAATTTTCATTTTAACTGAAGCTGAAATAGATATTAGCTATATTGCAGATCCCCCAGTATCTTTTGCTTTTTCCCACTAAAATGATTTTAAAAAATCCTTCCAGCCAGATGCTGCAAATCGTATGTATAACATTACACATTCATTTTTAAACCTTGAATCCCAACATTAAGTTCAATGTTGGACAGTAGCAAATTGCTTTGTATTCTCAGTGGGCCAGTCCTGGTTAGTAAAGATATGTACCACAACTTTGCAGGAACTGCTGATAAGAGAACTATTAGTGTTCACAGAAAACCTATCCAGTAAAAAAGCAATGCACTAAAGTAATGAAAACTGTGGCACAGGCACGCCGTGCACTAAATCACAGCATGTTTTCATATCTTCTTTCTGCGGCAGACACGCAGAAAGGGGGGGGGATACATAATGGAAGAGAAAAACATCAGGAAGGAACTTCAAATGACAACATCGGTGATGAAGGCACCACATCCTGGGGCGAAAGACGGAGATTAGAGGAGGCAAAAAAAAAAAAAAGAGAGGTGGGGAGAGAAGAATGGTGGAGGGAGCGAGAGAGCGCGGGTGATAAATCCAAACAGCTGGAATACACTTTTGGCTCATGTGCTAATGGAGTGACGAGCTTTAGGATTGGGGAAATAGTGTGATAAAATAACAGCTGTCCCGTTTCCTTGCCTGTGTGTGGGTCGAGCGATAAGATACGGTGTAGAATCCCATCTTCACTGCTACATCAAAACAAGGATAAAAGAGAGAGCAAGAGAGCACATGCAACATAGAAACAGAGTACCATCCAACACCTACCGCATATGCCCTAATATCATATTCTTTGGTGAAAGCGTCATTTGAAAATCATATTGTGGTGGTGGGGTGGGGCGGAGGGGGGTAACCTGGGGCTCTTCAAAGCGAAGCATCTAAAATGGAAAACAGGAAGGCAGCAATCCCATTCAGGCCTCCAAGCAGAGAGAGGCAACATGTCAATGAAGACTGATTCACACAACCCTGGCCTAGAGTAGAGGAGTGGAGGCATACCATGCACTTAGCACCACTGCATCAGACCTGTTAAGAAAAGCAGGAGAACTCCAGCTTCAGAAAGCTATTATTTCTATAGCATTACATCTGCCTTAGTCTCCACGGTTAATCTGTGCAAAGACATGAGAGACCAGATCTTGCAATCTTATATTTTGTCACTTCCTTGATTACCTCATCATTGATTACCACTGTTTATGTAAAACATCAAGTTCAAACAGGCAGGCCTGTAATCTATTGCTTCAGATAACATGAGGCTATGGACTTCAACTCTGAGTTGTGAAAAGGCTTGAATGCTTGGCTTCTCACCCAGCCTCTTCCGTGAGCAGACGTTGAAGGGACCTCATCACACCTCTGTCACTTACTGCTCACAGCTTCATGCACATACAGGCAATCACTCTAATGCAGCCAGAAGCGGTCTATCACAAATGCCAAATCAGGTCAATGTAAAAGGCCTCCTGTTTTACAGCTTTTTTAAAAAGTTAACTGAACTTGAGCGCAGCAGAGTTCACTTGGACTTCGACTTCTTATTATCAGGATCAGTAGCTCTCTGCTGCATGTTCAGTGGCTGAGATAAAGTATCTCTTACCATGGAGGCTGCCCTGTGTCTGCCAGCAGCACCAGGGACAAACATTCCTATACTTAAAGCCATCATGTGGGAACATGAGGCCTTGAACTACACAGTGCATTTCCAAGGGTGTTCTCCCAAAATCAATACTCTGCACAGCCAACTAACAGTGTGCTGACAAGTGGAGAGCAAGAGTGACCAATGGAAAGATTTTGATTATATGGAACTCAAAACTGGATGGGGAGAACAGGTCTACATAAACAGAATTCGTAGGGAACTGTAAGTGATTCTTCCAAGATGACTGTGCATGACAGCTGTTGTCAGCTGTTCTGGAACACTTATGTGGTAATTCCACAAGCATATTGCATACGCTTATAGTCCACCCTGCTCCAGCATCGTGTGGAGCATACCAGCGAGCATGTTCATTTGCAGTGGGTTTTGCTGATGTTCCACCTCAGGGCAAGGTTCCACCAGCCCTGTCCAGCAGGCATGTGACACACCATGGTGTACCAGGGGGCAAGAGTGTGACAAACTGAAGACAAACCTTGAGGCTTGGCTTTGTGATGGCAAAACATCACTTCCCTAGCTGCCAAACTCCCTCCCCAAGCCATGTGAGTCGTACAAGCTGTCACTCCCTGTGAAGTGGATGTCAATGATAATTATGCCTGATTTAGCAATGGTGGGAACAAACCGAATGACATGTGACTCATCTTTCCTTAGATTGTTGGGTTCATGGGGAGCACACACAGCAGAACAGCCAAAGGCAATCAGAATTCTGTGCCATTTAATACAAATACCACTTACATAAGACCTCCATAGCCTTCTTATATGTAACAGAGGTTCTTGCTACCAGACACACAACAGAACAGACTTACAAAACTACCGTCCCTAAAAGAAACAAGTCAAACAAAATACAAAAGTCTTAGCTAAATTCCCTACATCCAAAACATGTAGGAAGAAGCAAAGACACATAATAAAAGGCACTCAGCCCTACAATTCCATGTGTGACCCAAGCTACAATAAAGAAGTATAGGGTCATAGGTCCTGAACAATCACTAAATCATGTCATAGCCCTGTAATAGCTTTTGGAGCTCTAGAACAAAAACAGCACAAACATAAACAATGTCAATTTTTCAATGACATCCCACGGGCCCCATGGCCCCAATGCTCTGGGCCGGCAGCTCACCGTCGCTATCGGTCTTTATCGAAGCGCACTCTTACCTCAGCCAATCACGGCATGCAACGTAGTATGTCAGCAGGTACACAATCACGACCTACAGCAAATCAGAGACAAGGGGAAAAAAAACAAAAACAAAACACAGAACAAACGAACCAAAAGGGGGCAGTATTGGTACATTAGCGCGATATTACAACATAAATACGTCTCACATGTAACATATATTATATAGTTGGGTTGGGGTAACTATGCTGCTTATGTTATTAAATAAAATTAGCAGTGTCTTGGACACATTAATGTGTACTAGACTAGAAAATACAGAGATGCACATTTTTGGAGAAAAAGCTATTTCTTTCACATTGATTGCTAAAAAAACCCAACAGATGCTGATTTTTGTTGATTTTTGGACCTATGTCCAGCAGTTGTTGGAATGGCGACAAGTTTCAGAGCAGTTTATAAGTATCAAGAATGTTGTACACCTATGCTTCAGTGTAAAAAAAAAAAAAAAAAATGTATTGATTTTTTTCTAAATATGTATTCTTAGATTTGTTTTCTATCTAGTAAAAATAGCAGAGATGTGTGAACATTTTGAAAAATGTGCGTATCATAAGCAAGATGCAAATCATTGTTAAATCATGATAGCTATTAGACTATACACAGTGAATATTAAAAGTTTTGATAGCTGTTCAAGTTTCCTACATTTTTGCATGCTTCAGATTCATCTTAAAATCAATTGAACAATTTTTTTTAACTCTTCTATCTATACACAATACGCCACAATGATAAATGATAAAATAGGTTTTTAGAATGGTTTTATGTATATTCATTAAAAAGGAGAAAGTGAAATATTCAGATCATTTACTTAGTATTTAGATAAAGCACATTTGGCAGCAATATCAGCCTTGGGTCTTCTTGTAAATGGTCTTACAAGTTTGGCACAGCTTTCTTTTGGAAGTTTCTTTTAATCTTCTTGGCAAAAGCATTCAAACTCAGCCAGGTTGAATGTGTAGTGTTGGTGTACAACCACTTTCAGGTCTCTCCAGAGTTCAGGACCTCCAACACTTGCAGAGAGCTTTCCCAAAGACAGTACAGTGTTTTATTGGCAGTATACTTTGTCGAAATATAAGCCTTCTCCCCAGCCTGAGATTTTGGGCACTCTGGAAAAAGTTGATTTCTATTTTTAAAATGTTTGTACATGCAAAAACAAACTCATTTTACAATTTTACAATGACATACATTGTACAGACTATAGACTGTGGACTTGTCCCATGTTTTTTTCATGAAGATATAAATAGAAAAGAAATGTAAAAGAAATGTTTATACATGCTTTAATAAAGCAAAAACATTGCATATTTACAGTATTTCCAATAAAAATCCATTGCTCTTCAGACCCAAAACTGACGCACAAAAAAAGGTCTTACTTTCACAAAATATTTTTCACCAACACATGTATATTCCAAAAAACTGTTTATTTATATTTTCTCTAATTTGGAAATGTTTGCACCTGCTGCACAATTCCATTTTTACAATGAAATCAAACTTAACCCAAAATTCTGACAATACTAAGGACTCTTAATGATCATACATAAGGCTTATGTTCATGTCAGATTTTTGCCTTCAAAAATGCCTTCATAAGGAACACATAACTTCAAAAGAATCTTCCAAAAATAAGTAACTATCTTATTTTAAAATGGATAAAAATGGTGGTACATGCCTTAATAAAAACATTTGTTAATTGTTTATTTATACTTTCCCTCATCTGGAAATGTTTGTACATGACTCAATAAAAGCAAAAACATGCCAGTTTTACAACAACTATCATATTACACTTTTGAGCCAAAACTCTGACATTATACAATGCTATAGCCTTGCATCCATGTGGGACTTTTCAACAACATGCACTGAAATTAATATTCACAAAAATGTTCAGTTTTACTTCCTCTCAATTGGAAATGCTTGTACATGCTACAGTAAAAGCAAAAACATTCTAATTTTACAATGAAAATCACACTGCACTTTTGACCAGAAGCTCTGAATATGTAAGGCGATAGTCACATTTCAAAACAATTTCTCTCATTTGAAAATGTACATGCTTTAATTACACAAAACATTCCAATTTTACAATGAAAATCATATTGCACTTTTGACCAGAAACTCTGACCATATATATGACTGTAACTTTACCTTCATGTAATATTTTTCACAAACAATTTTTGCAAATCTTTGCAGTAAATTGTATTTCTACATTGTTTTACATTTCTACTTTGTCTCATTTGGAAACGTTTGTACATAATTCAATAAAAACATTCAAATTTTATAATGTTGCTAATTTATATCTAATTTTATATAACTCACTAGACTTTCGACCAGAAACTTCAACCATACATATAGCCATAACCATACTTTCATGTAATAATTTTCACCAACATATGTATTTTTAAAAATACTCTATTTTCTATAATTTGAAATGTTCGTACATTGTAACATCATGCATTCATACATTTTTGCACAAAGCTGAAAATACTTTTCCAAAGTCCAGTAGCCAGGTGTCAAACAAAAAAAAGCTTGTAACATAGACGCAAGAAGAAATTTGCAAAACAAACCAAAAAACAGGATACAAATGTTTATGGGCATATAGTTAAATGCTGGGAGTAATCTAATTAAGGTTGGAATTTGCATTTACAGAATTTATCAGACGTTCTTATCCAGAGCGACTTACAAAAGTGCTTTGTCATTTACGCATAGAATATCCTAGTACAGTACAGTCTGTTAGAGTCCAACATATCAATAAACTAGAATTGTAACGCGTGTGGCCCGAGTACCGAAGGGCGTGGAGCAGGACGCACAGACTTCCTCAACAAGGGCGAACATTTAATTGAAACATATAAACACAATGGTACTCACACGTATTACAAACAACGAACATGAAACGGTTAACAATAAACAGACACGATAAACAGGAATACATGCGATAACGAAGACGCTAACATTTAACATTAATATGCTACATTAACATTGACGAATGATAGTGCACACACTAACAAGGGATCAAATATACAGACAAGACAAGGTGCAGGTGTGTTCAGGCGTGGCCACAAACATATCCTTCAAAGTCACGTGGCGGGCCAAATCCCATGACTCGCAGGAGGCGAGCATTCCGTGACAGAACTCCTTACCGCGGGGCGCGGCTCCCGACGCGTCTTGCCACCGGGACTTTGGGCAGACCCCTCCAGTCTCGCTGGTGAGTCCGCTGAAGTGAAGGGACTCGGGCTTCAGCTCTACCCTCCAGAGATCCCTCTTTCCGGTCGGTGTGGTGTCCTACAGTCCTCCTCATCCCAGGCTCAATAGCCTTAGGTCCCCCCAAGAAATTCCTGGGGGTGTTCCCCTCCACCTCTGGAGAGGACATGGACAGCGGTCGCGGTCCTCTCCCCAGTGTCCTGGGATCCCAGCAGCAGTGTAGGAGGTGCCTACACACCTCCCGCTAGGAAGTCCATCTTTTGCCGCAGAAGCTTGCGGTTGGTGGCGGTTGGTCATTCTGTAACGAGGTGGCCTGAGTGCCGAAGGGTGTAGAGCAGGACACAGACTCAATCAACATGAACGAACATTTATTACATACAACATAACGGCACTCACATATAACACGAACGATGAACATCAATAAGTTTACAATAACGAGACTAATCTTCACATCCACACACTACACCAACAATGACCAACGATACTGCACACACTAACAAGGGTTTAAATACACAAACAAGATGAGGTACAGGCGTGGCCACAAACATATCCTCCCAAGTCACGTGGTGGGCCAACCCCTGTGACTTGCAGGAGGTAAGCGTTCCGTGACAGAACCCCCTTTCAAGGGGCGCGGCTTCCAACACATCCGTCCAATGAACCTGAACCTTTGGGTGCCGTGTACATGTAACCACAAAACACATAACATGGCCAAGCTGGGTGCCCACCCAGTACCAGGTGGGCCAGGTGCCACCAGCAAGGGAGACCTCGCAGCGAGAGGGAGAAAGGCAGCTTCCCTGCCTCTCTCAGGGCAGTCCGGTACACTCTATAAAGACAAAAGGCGTAAACACAAACACAATAGTGCCCACACACAAACATAAGGCGCCGTGACGTGGCGTCTGCCGTCCGTACAGACGCCTCAAATGTGTCCGTGGCCTCAACGGACACACGGGGGTGCGCGTCCGCAACGGTTCCAGACGTGCTATTCCCCCCAATGGTCCTCCTCTTTTCCGCCGCTCTAGGAGCATCCCAGAGGCAGTTTGCCTCTGGGGCCTTGGGCAGGCCGCTCCAGTCTCGCTGGCGAGTCCGCTGAAAGGAAGGGATTCGAGCTTCCACTCTACTCTCTGGAGAGCCCAATTGCTCCACCCAACCACCCTCTTTCTAGTCGGTGTGGTGCCCTTCGGTCCTCCTCGGCCCAGGCTCAACAGCCTCAACCCCTCCCCCCCATCCCAAGAAATTCCTGGAAGTGTTCCCCTCCGCTTCCAGAAAGGACACGGACAGCAGTTGTGGTCATCGCCCCAATATCCTGGGATCCAGGCAGCAGTCCAGGGGTGCTGATACACCTCCTGCTAGGAAGTCCGTTTTAGTCAAGAGCTGGTGTCCTGTGGTGGTCGGTCATTCTGTAACATGTGTGGCTCAAGTGCCAAAGGGCGTGGAGCAGGACGCACACACACAAACATATCCTCCCAAATCACGTGGCGGGCCAAACCCCATGACTTGCGGGAGGCGAGCATTCCATGACAAGAATACTGTAGAATACAGGGATCAATGCTGATACATAGAAGTACAAAATACATAAGGTCTAGCTTAAACAATGATATGTGCAATAAACAATAAGTGCTAGAGTGTGCTAAAACAACATAAACAATACCCTACAGTAAGTATTAATTTAGTCAGTCAATATGGGAGCAGTGTCAGTTGTCCTTGGAGCCAGGACAGAAAATAGTCTCAATGCTTGTTGTCCATGAGACCAGAAGCAAGGTATTTCAAGCCGAGCCGTACTTGAGGTTTGATGTACTCGAGGTATGGATCAGGCTTTGACCATTGACCTCATGTATGAAGGGACCAGTCCATTTTTGGCTATGTAGGCAAGCATCAAGGTTTTAAATCTGATGCATGCAGCAACTGGCAGCCAATGAAGGGAGCACAGCAGTGGAGTAACATGTAAACATCGTAAAATTGAAGACCAGTCATGCTACTGTGTTCTGGAAAAGTTGTAGAGGTTTGATGGCTCCTAGAGGAAGACCAACAAGTAGCAAGTTGCAGTATCTAGCTTTGAGATCACAAGAGACTGCACAAACACCTGGGTAGCTTCCTGGGAGAGAAAGGGCCAAATCCTCCATACGTTACAAAGGAGAAATCTACAAGACCAGGATAGATTAGAAACACGAGTTGAGAAAGACAACTGGTTGTCCAAAGTTATGCCCAGGCTACGGGCGGATGGTGATACCAAGGAATTCTCAAAGTAAACAGTGAGGTCATGGTAAGGGTTGGAAGTAACTGGGATGAACAGAAGCTCGGTTTTACTGGGGTTGAGCTTCAAGTGGTGGTCTGTCATCCATGATGCGATGTCAGTCAAGCATGCTGAAATATGTCTGGAGACCTGTGGGTTAGAGTGTGGAAAAGAAAGAAATAATTGAGTGTCATCAGCATAGCAGTGGTAGGAAAAACCATGAGAAGATATTACATCACCAAGAGAATGAGTATACAAAGAGAAGAGAAGGGGGCCCAATACTGAGTGTTGTGGAACATCAGTGGTGTTGTGGAACACCAGTGGATGTGAATCCTCTCCATGTCACCTAATAGGACCATCCCTCCAGATAGGACTGAAACCATCTCCAAGCAGAGCCAGTCATACAAAGCTTGGAGAGAACAGAGAGAAGAATGTTGTGGTTCACTGTGTCAAAGGCTGCTGAAAGGTCTAGAAGAATCAAAAACAGATGACAGTTTGGCAGCTTTAGCAGCATGAAGTTTCTCAGTCACTGCTATGAGGGCTGTTTCTGTAGAATGTGCCGGTTTGTAGCCAGACTGATTGGGATCATGCAGCTGGTTCTGAGAGAAAAAGAGACAATTGATTATAAATTGCTCATTCAAGGGCTTTTGAGAGGAAAGAGAGAAGTGAGACCAGTCTGTAGTTGGTAATGCTGGAGCTGTCAAGTGTGGCCTTTTTGAGGATTGATACCACCCTGGTGGTTTTGAATGAAGTAGGCACATATACAGAAGATAAGGAGTTGTTGATGATGACAGAGATGAAAGGATGCAGATCTCCTGCAATTGTCTGGAACAGAGCGGAAGGAATTGGATCCAGCGGACATGTAGTTGGATTGCTGGAAGTCAGAAGTTGAAGAATTTCATCTGAAGAGAGAGGAGAAAGTCAAAGAGTTGGACGTTGGGGAATGCACACTGGTTGGAGGAGTGGGAACAGAGGAAAAGGACTGGCGGATTGCTGCAACCTTCTCCTCAAAGAAGCTGATAAAATCCTCTGGAGTAAGAGATGCGGAAGGAGGGGGCGGAGGAGGATTAAGGAAAGAAGAAAAAAATACTGAAGAGCTTGCGTGGATCGGATGCTGATGATTCAAATTTTTCTCTGTAGTTGGATGTCTTTGCGGATGTTACTTCCATTGAGAACTTGGAAAGGAGAGACTGGTATGAGCTGAGGTCTGAATCTAGGGGAGATTTCCTCCACCGCCTCTCTGCAGTCCTTAGTTCTCTCCCGCGGTAGCAAAGTGTTTCTGTTAGCCAGGGGGCAGGTGGCGAGGACTCAGCAGGTCTAGAGGAGAGAGGGCACAAAAGATTCATTGATGAGGAGAGTGTAGAAATGAAAGAATTAGTAACTCTATCCAAAGAGAGGGAAGACAGAGAGTCAGGGTGAGGAAGGGTGGACAAAGCAGTAGAAGTATGGGAAGAGGGAGTGATGGCCTGCAGATTGCAATGGAAGGAGGAGGAACACGTTGCGAGGACTGGATGGAAAGAGAAGGAAGGGAGAGAAGGAGGTGGGGGGGGGGGTGACTGCAATGTCCGACGTTGTAGTGGTGCGGGTGCAATCATGTCTAGATCATTGCCCGTTTTGTGAGTCGGAGAGTGGTTGAGGGTAAGGTTGAATGCTGTCAACAGCCAAAGGATGCAGGAGGAATGCAGCTATTTCATATATATATATATATATATATAGTCACGATTAGTCCCTCCCATCTTCCGTGCTCCATGTATTGTGTATTTTAGTTCCATGCCATAATTTCGTTTTCTCCGCCTCTTGTTTGATTGCTTACACCTGACACTCGTTTATACCTTCCTTGTTAAGTTCATGTATTTAAGCCCTGTTGTGTGCCCTGAGTCTTGGCTGTTTGTTGTTTGTTTGAATGTGTGTGTTAGGTTCATTGTGTTTCATTGGTTTAATGTCTGTATATTTTTGAAAGCCCGTCTCTGTATCCCCGTCAGTTTGTACTCCATGTGTCCTAGCCTTTATGTTTCTTAGCCCTGAGTTTTCCTTGTATCTGTTATAGCCTGTTTCCCCTGTTGGCTTTTGTGTGCTTTGGTTGATCATGTATCCCCGTGCTCTTTGTGTTGGTAATATGACCCTGGACTACTATAATGACTCAGATTTTGTATTTGCCCATAATAAATCTTGCTCTTCTCTGCACGTGTCTGCTTTCTCACCGCACACTGTTACAGAATGAACAGCCTAACAAGGACGCAGCGAGAGAGAAACTCTGGGAGGTGGTTGTTCCGCTGGGATGACACTCCGGCTGTTTCTACACAGTCCGAGTTTGTTACGTCTCAGCGCCACCAAACCAGAGACAGCAAATCTCCTGGCACTGCGGGTACACGGGCATCTCATCGTTCCCGGAAAAAGCAGGATCACATTTATTTTGATGATAACGAGATCCCAGGTAAGCGCCAAGAGTCTGCCCATCTTGACCAACGCTGCAAGGGGGATTGGCCTGCAGCGCAAGACGTGAGTAGGTGGAGTGAATGCACAGTTAACCTGTCTAACGTCACTCGGGGGCCACTCAAGCACAAATGCGAGTTCTCCGTAGTTCGCCTTGTATCTGTGTGCTCCTCCAGGGTCACCCCACCAGTGCCTGTGGCTATCCTGAAAGCCACGCAGTCTGATCTAGTTCCCGTTCCCGGCGTGGAGGACGCCGCCCTTCCTGATCCAGTTCCTGTTCCCGGCGTGGAGGACGCCGCCCATCCCGATCCAGTTCCCGTTCCCGGCGTGGAGGACGCCGCCCATCCCGATCCAGTTCCCGTTCCCGGCGTGGAGGACGCCGCCCATCCCGATCCAGTTCCCGTTCCCGGCGTGGAGGACGCCGCCCATCCCGATCCAGTTCCCGTTCCCGGCGTGGAGGACGCCGCCCATCCCGATCCAGTTCCCGTTCCCGGCGTGGAGGACGCCGCCCATCCCGATCCAGTTCCCGTTCCCGGCGTGGAGGACGCCGCCCATCCCGATCCAGTTCCCGTTCCCGGCGTGGAGGACGCCGCCCATCCCGATCCAGTTCCCGTTCCCGGCGTGGAGGACGCCGCCCATCCCGATCCAGTTCCCGTTCCCGGCGTGGAGGACGCCTCCCGTCTTGATCCCATGGCTAAGCATCTGGACCTGTCAGGCCTGCCTCCGCTGATCACTCCGGAACTCATGGCTGTGGGCCATAGCTGCTGCATTGCTGGACCCCCAGCCAGGCTCTGTTCTCAGTGTAGAGGAAGCTGTTCTGCCTGTCCCTGTCTCTGGTGCAGAGGTTATTGCCCTACCAGTTCCTGTTCCGGGTGTGAAGGACGCCACCTAGCCTGTTCCTGGCATGGAAGATGCTGTATGTCCTGTTCCCACTTCTGTTCCTGTGGCTCAGAATCTGGACTGGTTGGACCCATCGCTGGACACCGCAGCCGTGCTTGCAGACCCGCTGCCACTCATTGCCGCAGCCGTGTCCCCAGACCCGCCAGTTCCTGTTCCTGGAGTAGAAGAAGCCACTCCACGAGTGCCCGTGCCTTGTGCCAGACCCGTCCCTGCGGTCGCTCCTTAAAGCTCTCCTGTGCCTCAAAAGGCTGCCACTGCCATTTTGCCAGACTCCTGTGTCCACAGATCTGCCTACGTATTCACAGGCTTCATGTTCCCTGCCCGTCCCACCTTGGCCTGTGTCTCCTGTTCCCCGTATGCCTCCTGTGCCTCCGTGGTTGTCTGTTCCTGGTTTTTTACATGTTCTTGTCCATACATCTATGCCTGTTTTTGTTACCATCATGAGATCTTTTACCTTGCCTTGTAGGCAACAGTGTTCCGTTACCTGTACCCATGCCCGTGGTGTCTTTTGTTCCTCTGCCTGTCTCTGTTGTGCTGAAAATGCTTACCTCGGTCTTCGCTTCTGTCCTTCGGTCTGCTCCAACTTCTATGCCTCTCTGTAGTCCTGCCCTTGTCCCTACTTCTTTGTTTACTCCTTGTGTCCCTCAGGTTTCTGTGTCAGTTCCTGCTCCTGCTCCTGGTTCTTGTCCTGTTCTCTGTTCCGGTTGCCCCGGTTTCTGTGTCTGCTTCTGTTATGTCTTCTTTTCCAGTGCCTGTTCCTCATCGTGCCCCATGTTCCGCTCCTGCTCCTGTGTCTCATCTGGGTTCGCCTCCTCACCGTTCACCATTACATATCACTTTGAAGCGCTTTGTTTGCACAGCTGATAAAGGACCTTTGTCTGATACCTTCTGTTTCTCTGGAAACTACAATTTTAATCTCTGTATGTATGTCAGACATTTGGGTGTGCATTGAATGAGGCATTAAAAAAACTTTCTATCTGAAGTCGGTTGCCAGTTTAGCCCAAAAGCTTAGGGTGTGCTGATTAGCCAAATGAGGAGAGCAATTAGAGATGGTAGTGCATGCATAAGAATGCCCATGCACAACCTGAACCTGTTCTGATTACATTAGGATTCCCGGAATCATATTAATTCAACCACCTGCTGTGATGAACACTTGGAATTATAATTAATCAGTTTGGATGTGGCAGGAAAATTGAATCAAAGTAAACAACCCAGTGCCAGTATGTTGGTGTGCAGAAGGAGCATTGTCCTTACTCATCCTATGGACTTTAACATTTACAATACTGCTAACCAATAATGTCTCTTAGAATGTCATCTATTTTTAATTATAATTACTCCTAATTATCCTTTTTTTTAATCATTGCTCTATTAATTAACCTAATGATCATTTATTGAGACAAAATTATAATTAAATACATAAATCATTAAATAATTGCATAATTATTTGCAGTTATTTGGGGCTAATTGGTACTGACAAACTGCAAAACCACAGCCAATACAACTTCAAAGTGTAGCACATCAATTTGGACAGCTTTCCTTTTGTATCTTGCATCTATATATGAGGTAATTACTGTTATCACAAACTCTGCTCTCTTTGGCTGGTACATCTCCAAAGCACAGTTCTGTGCCAAAGCAGGATCTCTCAATCCAGCAGTAGCGAGAAAGTGAACCTGAGCATGGTGCCGTAAAGCATCAGTAGGAGGAAAACTGTCGAGTGACATCCACATCACCTCGTGTTCTGCTGTCTGTAGACCTTTGTCTAACACTTCAGAAGGAGTTGTGCTGATGTACTGTACTGCAGTGAATAGATTCTATTTTGGACAATTACCAAAAGAAGATGCAGGAGTGCATGTACACATTCCAGAGCGTCAGTGTTCACAGAGGGTTTTATTGTACTGCAGAAACATGCCCCAGTTGCCCTAAAATCCCAACGCGCTTGGTGCTTTGTATAATTTTGTATTTTCCCTTAACCTTATTTATAATCAAGCTCTTTGTGAGATCAAGGAAGCAAACAAACTTCCTTGAGCTCACAAACTGAGAGTAGGTAATTAGAAATAACTTGCACAGGATCAAAAGACAGGTGTGCCAAACACTCCTGCTACATTATTCCATCATCCCCTTATACAAATGTTCTATTCTTCACTGTCATCGTGGTGAAATGATGGCCCTAATGTGTGTGGAGCTGTGGCCACGTTCCCCTGTCCCTCATAACACTGATGGATGCATTGAGGAAACACATTTGATATCTCCACTTTCCTGACAAGGCCTCCACCCACCTTCCTTCTAATCACATCAGACACCGTGATGCTGAAACCAATTAGAGTTAATAAAGTGAGCAGAAATAGAAAATGTGAGCAAGCAGGTTCAGCCTCTCTCCCTTTCGTGCGTGTGTGTGTATGTGTGTGTGTGTGTGTGGGGCCCTGGAGCAGTTGCTCTATATAGCATGAACCCTTATATTAATCACCCTTATATTATCAATCCTCTAAAGGCAAGAGTGTATTGCAGTCATGCATTAGGGCCATCAGTCCACAGTACTGTCCCAGTAGAGCAATATTTCACTTTAAAACACAGCAGTACAGGGCCTCTCCATCCTGTTATACTCTCCTCTCCCCGCACATGAACTTGAACTTCTCTCTGGTCTAGCTGAGTGATTGGGCCATTGCACAGAGTGTCTGGTCTCTGTCCAATTAACCTTATCATGCCTGTTGAGAGCAAAAAGGAAGTGGGCAGGGGGAAGCAGACAGACTTGCCATTCCAACTTGCGTTATTCCATGGTTTGTGGCACCCTGACACGTGTCAGATAGCCCTAGGACCAGGGAAGGGGCAGGGCTGCTGGTGGGAAGCTACATTTAGGAGGTGGAGCTCAGAGCACCCCACTTAACCAGCCCTAAAGGTCACCAGGGATCAATGAACCATTGGCCTGACAGCAGTTCTTTATTAGAAAAACTGAGTCAGCTATATAAGGCTCTTAATGAGACTCATAATGTCCATGAAAGCCAATGAAATGTGCTTCCAGACATGCACTGCATGTTTACCTGATAGAATTACAGACTCCCTAAAGGTATGGCTTGTCCTCAATACCCCATCATTTTTACAGGTATATTAATACTTGAAATTACAAATAGTGTGTAGGTCGTGCCTAGACTACATTTCACTGATCATGCTTTCTTACCAGAAGATGGAAAAAAAAAAAAAGAGTTGCACTGTTTTTAGAGTTACAACAGAGCTCACCCCTAATACCCTCCAGTAGTGCTCAATATAGTGAAATACTTTGACAGGTATATTCCAGGAACAAGCTTTTTCTAGCACATTTATGATTGTTAGGAACCTCTGAAAGGCAGGGGTGCAAAGTGTTCTGGGAAAATACAGGACACAAGGGACTATTGCTCCTTACCAGAACTAATAGACTAATGGTCACTTGCAGGGTTTTTTGATAAATGGAGTGTGAAGAGCTTGCGCTTGTATGTGAGTCTGTCATCACAAACCACATTACTTGGTCCCAGACGATATAGGTTTTTTCTGAGTGGGCAGCAAAGTGATGTGTGTGCAATAATCCAGCTCCACACACACATACATACACACACATGCACATACATGCACATACACACACACACACACACAAATTCTGGATTCACTCACACAACAAAGCCACATGTGTAGTGTCTTTCTGGTGCAGAAGTGTTACCAAGACTTTCGCTGACGCTGACACATGGACCCTGCCATATTCCGATTAGACAACAAAACATTATGTTCATAATGTTCTCTGACTCATTATTTTAATGAAGGCAGAAATCCTCAGAGACTTTTTGTGGACCCCAAATGCTGCAACACCAATTAAATGTGCAAACTCCGGGAATATGTCAAGAGATTGAGATGGTGGCCTTTGGGAATGATGTTCTTGAACTGGCTGTAGGAAGACTGAGAAAGAGACAGAGAGAGAGATAAAGAGAGAGAGGAAACGAGAGAGAGAGAGAGATTGACCCAGATCATCCGTTATTAATGACAACACAATGCCGTCTTTCCCAAAAGTTAGTGCCTAGTCCGGTTTACTCTTGGGAACCTTTACAACAGCATCTTCCAATTATTCTCACTTACTGCCCTTGTTTCTTTCTTTGGTGCAAGCCTGCTGGCACAATGTCCCTTTCTCCTTGACTTATAGCTTGGAACTGCACAGCTACATGATTGCTATGTTTAAAAAGAGAAATTTACCTGGTGTTGCTGTTCTTTGGATTAGACCTGCTAAAAAGATTCAGAGCAAGAAATCTGAAACTACAAGGGCCATGCTGGTTTAGATGCTATGAGCTTCTCATCTGTGCTGAAAGCTGAGCACAGAATTAGTGAACCCTGCCAGCAAGCTAGAAAATATTGCAAATAATCGCATAGCAACACCATATATGTTTATGAGCTGTGCACATCTACTGGACTACTGGTGTAAAAAGACTGAATGAGGGATGCGGACACGCGTGCGTGTGTGTGTGCGTGTGTGCGTGCGTGCGTGTGTGCGTGTGTGCGTGCGTGTGTGTGTGCGTGCGTGCGTGTGTGCGTGCGTGTGTGTGTGCGTGCGTGCGTGCGTGTGTATGCGTGTGTGTGTGTGTGCGTGCGTGCGTGTATGTGTGCGTGTGTGTGTGCGCGTGCGTGCGCGTGCGTGCGCGTGCGTGTGCGTGTGTGTGTGTGTGTGTGTGTATTTGTTTGCTCATTGAGCACTTGCTGATAAACAAGGCATGGAGTGAGATAAAGCATACATTCCAACGGGTAAATGTCATTCATATTAATCATCTCATTATGGCCGTTGGAATATATCATGAAAGCCAGAACAATTTTTGTTATTTATGATTACATACTGTTCACATCCAGTTGATTTACGTTTGGGATTAACACAAAGGTCATAGAAAAGACACAAGACAGGAATAATCTTAAAACTATTTTTACTGTAAAATCAGTCATACAAACAACTTCAGTGCACAGTGCTGTGCCACCATTTGACAAAATCAAACATATATTTTGATTCTGTAAGTACAGCTCTACAGCAAAGTACTATTTTGAATACAATTTTTGCAATATATACTGAACTAATAGATACAGAAGCCATGAATTAGCTCCTATTTCTCTAAAGTATTAAAATTACCAGATGAGTAACCTAATTAGCCAAACTGCTTTTGATCAACCATTACAACAGATACTATTTTGTTAAACATCACACATTTACCTAACAGAAGCCGATAAACTTCTCAACTGGTAGGACTCTATATGTTCTGAAAGTCTTTAGGGCTACAGAAAATGGGTCTAAAAATGTCTAGTTGCACACGCCAGTTTTCGCACAATGTCCACACACACATTGTAGTCTTGCAGACTCTAGCCCCACCCCTTCACATAGCATTTCTCTGCATGAGAGGACAACCAGCAGCGCAATCACAATGATGTCAATCAGACAGAATTTAGTCCAATCAGCATCCCCGGATAAATCTCCACGGTATCATTTAGTGAAACTGAGGTGGCCATGGGCCATACAAAGGCTTCCTTTAACAGACCTCTAGCAAAATGTGTCAATTTAAAACCCATCATTATAAAAAAATATATGAAGCAGCTATGAGAAATGATTTCATATTAATCACGACAGTGTACTTTTTTCCAGAAGCAAAATCTGCTGGTCAAAAGTACTGCAAGTGTGATTTTTTTTTCCCACTCCAGCTGGTACCATACTACTTCAGATCCGTCTGAACATTATTAGTGTGAACCTCTTTCTGTGGACATTTTTGTCCTTTCATCTGTCTTCAACTCTCTTCTTCACTCATCACACCAGTAAAGCCAGGCTTCAGTAACACTGCACCATTTTGGACGTACTTCCTTAACTACATAATAATGAAGTCATAAATCTCTTATCACAGTCACATAGACTTTCCAGAACAATAAATAGTGGCCCTGTATCAATACATAATAAATATGAATACTATTTTCCTAATATAGTTACCAGATGATAGCAACAGTGTGAAAAGCATTGTGGCCCTGAGCCTAGTGAACCTAAATGAGTTTGTTTCTCACTCTGTTGCAAAGCTGGCATGAACAATTAAATAACAGTACAAAATTAAACAATTAAACAATGAACAACATCCTTAGGTATGCAATATTTTGGTACAGTAGTGTCACAATGTCTATTGCTCCAAATGAAATACAAGATGTACACATTTTAAATTGATGTCTTCTGTCTCTCTAAGTCCAGTCTGAACACTGGGTAGACGTTATTCAGCTCGATGTGATAAACAAAACTCCAGTCCAATGTTCTTCATCTCCTGTGTTCCAGCGATCCTATTACATTAGGCCCATGTGGCATCAGCTCTGATGATACTGCAATCTGTGGGTTACGGTGAGTCACGTGGTAGGCCTGCCCTGAGACCTTTGTGCCCAGCAAGATGGTTCTGTTTCCCCCACTGAGTTCTTACGGTCCTCTTGTGTGACTGGCTCCCAGCCCAAGCCTCCAACATCACCAACACACTGATATAAGCTCATTACGGTGAGTGCTTTTGTTCTTCTTAGTACACTTAGACATAGCTCTCACATAAATTCATATACTGGTGTTTCAAGCTGGAATCATAGGGTGCTGACACACTAAAAACCTCTGTACATGGGTAAATCGGCTACAAAGGCAAAGTGGAAACCAAGTATAAATTAAATAACATGCAATCTATTAAATCCATTAACTGTTTTACTCTACATGGCTGTTATAAAAAGAAGCAAAAACCACCTATATGGCCTCGGTGGCAAGGCAAATAGAGAAGGCTGTGTTATTGTTTCAGTTGAGTTTAGGGGTGTGTGTGTTTGTGTGTGGGAGTGGGGTTCTCTTAGAAGGAGAGAGTTTGAGTTTAGGTGTGTGTGGGGGGAGGGTTCTCTCAGAATGAGAAAGTTAGAGTTCAGGTATGTGTGTGTGTGTGTGTGTGTGTGTGTGTGTGTGTGTGTGTGTGTGGGAGGGGTGTGTTTACTTAGGAGAAAGTTTGTCAGAATGCCATATGGGCAGATGCAGTAATCCAACAAAAACTCTCATAGTTCAATGTCTCTGCTTGTCTCAATGTTCATCATACACACACACACACACCCCACACACACATTTCAGAATATTTTCCAGTTCTAAAAATGCTTTGGAAATCTTAAAAAGTACAGAAAAAGGTAAAAGGCAATGTTGATCTCCTAAAAGCTATCACAGTACCATTTGGTAATGCTTATTATCTTAAAACAACTACTGCAAAGACAGTAACACCTATGTTAAACATGACCTATGTTAAACATGAAAGGCCTCAGTTTTCTCTCAGCTACATTACAGAAATTCAGCCTTACAGGATAACAAAAGGTATTTCACATCAATACTTCCTCAACAAGTAACCATGTGCAGACAAATATATGAGCAGTGTTACAGTGATCTACAGTACAGTCTGAGGAAGCCAAATGTATATTCTACAGTCTGGTTCAACTTTATATTATCAATATATTGAAATGACAACTATAACAAAAAATATGAAACAGTTTCAGCTATTATTAAGAGCCGACAGAAACCACAGTTTTAAATTTGGCATCTGCCCAGCAAGTTCATAACACCAAGTTCTAACTACACAAGCAATAATGTTAGACCTGTAATTCTACATTATGAAGTACTAACGTCTAACTCTTTTGAAATATAACATACACAATACATCTGTTAAAACTTTTATTTTGTCTGTCCTCTTTAGGCATTTCAGCACTACTAATCCTCTGTGACATACCTCTCTACCTCTCTCTACCTCTCTCTACCTCTCTACCTCTCTCTACCCTTCTCTACCTCTCTCTACCCTTCTCTACCTCTCTCTACCTCTCTCTACCCTTCTCTACCTCTCTACCCCTCTCTACCTCTCTCTACCTCTCTCTACCTCTCTACCTCTCTCTACCCTTCTCTACCCTTCTCTACCTCTCTCTACCCTTCTCTACCTCTCTCTACCTCTCTCTACCTCTCTCTACCTCTCTCTACCTCTCTCTACCCTTCTCTACCTCTCTCTACCCTTCTCTACCTCTCTCTACCTCTCTCTACCCTTCTCTACCTCTCTACCCCTCTCTACCTCTCTCTACCTCTCTCTACCTCTCTACCTCTCTCTACCCTTCTCTACCCTTCTCTACCTCTCTCTACCCTTCTCTACCTCTCTCTACCTCTCTCTACCTCTCTCTACCTCTCTCTACCCCTCTCTACCCTTCTCTACCTCTCTCTACCCTTCTCTACCTCTCTCTACCTCTCTCTACCTCTCTCTACCCCTCTCTACCCTTCTCTACCTCTCTCTACCCTTCTCTACCTCTCTCTACCCTTCTCTACCTCTCTCTACCCTTCTCTACCCCTCTCTACCCTTCTCTACCTCTCTCTACCTCTCTCTACCTCTCTCTACCTCTCTCTACCTCTCTCTACCCCTCTCTACCCTTCTCTACCTCTCTCTACCTCTCTCTACCCCTCTCTACCCTTCTCTACCTCTCTCTACCTCTCTCTACCCCTCTCTACCCTTCTCTACCCCTCTCTACCCTTCTCTACCTCTCTCTACCTCTCTCTACCCTTCTCTACCTCTCTCTACCTCTCTCTACCCCTCTCTACCCCTCTCTACCTCTCTCTACCTCTCTCTACCCCTCTCTACCCTTCTCTACCTCTCTCTACCTCTCTCTACCTCTCTCTACCTCTCTCTACCCCTCTCTACCCTTCTCTACCTCTCTCTACCTCTCTCTACCTCTCTCTACCTCTCTCTACCCTTCTCTACCTCTCTCTACCCTTCTCTACCTCTCTCTACCCTTCTCTACCTCTCTCTACCCTTCTCTACCCCTCTCTACCCTTCTCTACCTCTCTCTACCTCTCTCTACCTCTCTCTACCTCTCTCTACCTCTCTCTACCCCTCTCTACCCTTCTCTACCTCTCTCTACCTCTCTCTACCCCTCTCTACCCTTCTCTACCTCTCTCTACCTCTCTCTACCTCTCTCTACCCTTCTCTACCTCTCTCTACCCTTCTCTACCTCTCTCTACCCTTCTCTACCTCTCTCTACCCTTCTCTACCTCTCTCTACCCCTCTCTACACCTTGTCTACCTGTCTTTCTACCCCCCTCTCTCTTTCTCTCTTTCTTTTTTTGTCTGTCTTAGTGCAGAAGGAGGTCAGTGAAGCATATGAAACCTGAGTTTTCCCGTAACGGTCCAAAAAATGTCCGTACTTACAAACTGAAAAAATGTGCGATATAGATACATGGAAGGGCACAGAGCACTCTCTACTACAGTACTCTACATATTTCTGGGAGATATGTTAATGAGTTAGGTGTGTGTTGTTGTACTGTCTCTCCTGATCAAGTATATGTAAGTATTGAATTTCTGAAGAAGACCTGATGCCTGACTTCGAAAGACCAAAAATGGTCCTTTTTATCTCACTACAAACACAGCTACTCATAAAAAACGTTACTGTTGGTTTCTTCTTTTACGAGATTCCCTTCAAAAATGTATTTATATTAGACCACAACTTTTTAGAGTTCTGACATACATATATATATATATATATATATATATATATATAGATAGATAGATAGATAGATAGATAGATAGATAGATAGATAGATAGATAGATAGATAGATAGATAGATAGTTGTGTTCCTGCATTCCAGCTTTCCCTTCACACAGATAAATGATACCTCTTTATCTCTCACTCTCAGCTACAAAGAGTTCAAAAGGTTGGGGCAGGGGTACGTAAGCAGCACCTTGGCTGAATCTCCTCGCCTCTTCAGTAGTTAGGGACAGTGGAGAATTCCAACAGCCACACAACATCAGGCGCCATCGTCCTCCTCGCCGACTTCTTCCCCTCCTGTAGCTCCGAGCTCTCAGATCCAGGCTCCAGATGGGAACGAGGGCACAGACAGGCCCTAAATAGATCGACACATGCCTCTTTCGGGGCTCCCTAAAAAGAGGACTTGGCGTCACAAAAGGTCATCGTAGTCCAGCAGTTTGGAGTGCTGCCGGCTCTTCCACAGGCGGAACAAACGGAAGTCGAAGTACAGCTCGATCATCTCCTTCCCTACACCAAAAAAAACAGGAGGGCCAGGGAAATGGGTTTTCCAGCTCGACTTAATGAATGAAAGTCTAGACTAAAAGCATGTCTGCTGCTCTTCACGAAAGCCATGAAATGCAATGTAGTGACTGGTTTCTAGCATTTCTGAGCATGGTTCCAACACAGCTAATTACAGCTCTGTAGGAAAGGAGCTCTCCAAACTGTGTAGGAGTTTAATGGAGATATGGAGAGAAAAGACAGAGAAAGAGCAGGAGGGAGGGAAGAAAGGAGGGCAAAGGAGCTCTCCTCAGTTCAGTAACTTGACATGGGAACATAAGATTATAATTGAAATTTAATTTCCAACAAATCAATAGTGGAAAAGAGAACTGTGCATTAAGGTCAAAGGTGCATATTTATCCGGTGGGCCACCGTGTGTGTGTGTGTGTGTGTGTGTGTGTGTGTGTGTGTGTGTGTGTGTGTGTGGGGTGTGTGTGCCTCTGCCTGTTTGCTGCGGTATGGTGGATGCTCGTCATATATTGCCACTTTTCCAAAGCTCAGGAGAGATATTGGGAAACATGTGACTGAGTACCAGAACATGCATTCATGAGCGCATAATCAATATGTGTGTTTATGTGAGTGCATGTGAGTGGACTCACCCTGTGCAGACAGCTCCAGAGGACTCTTAAACTCAATGGAATATGGTCTCATCAGCCGCTTGAGGTTCTGAAATAGCTTTAGAGCAAAAAATAAATAAATTTACTTATTTTGAAACAAGGTACTTCATAAAAAACACCGCACAGAGAGAATGTTCTAGTCTAGAGCAGTGGTAGCTCAGTGGTTAAGGTATTCAACTAGTAATCAGAAGATTGTCTGTTCAAGTCACACCACTGTAAGGTTTCCACTGTTAGGCCCGTGAGCAAGGTCCTTAACCCTCAATTCAGCCATAATTGTAAGTTGCAAAATGCTGTACTCCTTCCTTCTATCTCACCACAAACAGATATTTCCAAATGCCAAGGTGCTCAAATGTCTGGCAACCAGTTTGAAGTGAACTGTCTGGTAGCCGAGGTTGCCTTGTTGCCTCTGGCCTGAGAGTTATCGTGCAGTGCCGCTTGTTTTAATCAAATTACGGCTGACCTTTTCTGACCTTTGCCGGAAAGCTTTTAAATACATATAGACATGTGACATTTGCAATGTGTAAGTTCATGTCCTAAATAGGTATAAAAAAATAAGTGTGAATGTGTATGTGAATAGTTGCTCTAATGGAGTGAGGCTGCAGATGAAGAGACACAGGCTGAAAGACATCCATGTGGACAGAAGGATCAGAGACCTAAAGGAAGAAGCTGGCAGTGAAGGGTTAGATGGATGAGGGCTGAACACCTGTTTGTTGGACTGGCAAACGGCAACACTGACAGCTGGCTGCTACGTGTTGTCTAGTTCACATTATAGATTTGGGGCAGGTGCATTTTATTGCTTGTTGTTCTATTGCCTGGGTGCCTATAAGGTGGAACAAATGAAATAGCACAGTGATTTTAGATCAATTTTGTCCCAAAGTCTCTATTCCAGCTATGGGTACTGCTGGTGATAGCTGAAATAAAATTCTCTCACAGAAGCCAAAAACACAAGCTGCAACGTGATAGACTTGGTTGGCAGATACCTTTTCTCCATTGGCATTGCCCAGCACATAACAGCCCATGATGTGAATGAGATTTGGTTGAGGGTTGAGCAAACTCATGAGACGGCCCAGCTTCTTCCAGAACCTGCACACACGGAGGAGAGTTTAGAAATTGGCCCCAGGACTGCAGCCCAGGCTGGACGAGACTGCCAGAGGAGCAGTGGGAATGGGAGACTTCAGCTGTGACTCACTGAATCATGTCCTCCTCTTTCTCCACTTTAGCAAATGTGGCCACTTTGTTCTTTAGCAGATAGAGGTGTCCAGGCCCTCCCTGGGGAGTTTAGAGAAGAGTGATTTAGTTAGGCACAGTACACACACACTTCAAGTGTGCACAATACACAAACACACACACACACACACACACACACACACACAGATATTTCTCACCTGACAGTAGATGAGCATGTTCCAGATTTTGCAGCCTTTTCTGTAGGCGGTGAGTTTCTTCTCAATCTCCTCTGGGTATACAGGAAGAGAGATGAGAACAGATCGAGACAGGAAGAGAGGCAGAGTGAGAATGAGGAAAAGAAAGAGAGACATTGAGAACACAACACCAAAAGAAACCAAAAGAGGGAAAGAGAGAGAGAGAGAGACAGAGGTAATGAGTCAGCCGACAAGTGCATGTTAAACACCCACATTAGATGAACTGTTTGTAACTGTGAGTTTCTCATAGTAAACAGACCATATTGGTCACGTGTGCCCAAAAAAGTGGGTCACAGCCAGTCACACTCACCCAGTATGTCGTCAAAGGTAGCATGCTCATGGTCCTGCAGAGAAGAACAGAACAAGGTGTTTATAAGGAACACTCACCAGTGGAAATGCACCACCACACGGTATTTTCTCTTTTTCTTTTCAGACTGGAGAATAGTTAGCGGTAACGACATTTTCGAAACAGCAGAAAAACCAAAGTCCCTAAATGTCCACAGTTCACCTGTAGTTATCAAGCACAGTCACCCAGAGCTGCACAAGCAGATCATTTGCATTACGAAGCACTGCAGAAAGGAGGATGAGCATCAGACGAACATTTGCATCACCAAGAAGCATTTGCAAAGCGCCCAACAAAGGCTCTTTGATGCACATGAATAACGTGGTGGGTTGAAAGACTCACGTAGAGGATGGGGATAATGGAGGGGTCGTTCCTGCGTATGATGTTGGGCACATACTCCGCCTTCGGAACCTTGGATGAAATCAGCTGCACAAAGGACCAGAGCGAACAGGACGCCGGTTAATGAGTTCGGCTGTGGGCCAGGACACGGGGTGCAGGTGGAAGCGGATTCAGTTCAGGGGGAAATGCGCCTTTGCGTAGCATCATGCCAGCGCTTTCTAGAACTGGCGTCATAACACCCACGCACGGTGTCGGCACATCACTGCAGAGATCACCATGTGAGATCTTTCTAGAGCTGTGGTCATAAAAACCTCGCATGGTGTCTGGCCAGATCTCTCTATAGCTACTTTTATAACACCTTTGCATGGTGATTGGCCAGGTCTTTTTAGAGCTCTAACAGTCTAGAGCTGAAGCATTGGTAGTCATAGCATTATTGCCTTTGGGCAGATCTTTCTAGAGCTGCTTTCTAAACAGCTCTCAGTGCTGGATTGCTATTTTGTCATACTGTTTTGTTAGTTTTGTTAGATGGAAGATCTGTATAACTGTGGTGAAATCCGACCACAAGTGACCTCTGTTGTACAGATAGGCGATATTGAAAAAATCACAATACTTGAAAACTTTTTCACAACACACAATCCAGGATGTTTATTTTCCCTGAGGTTTGTTAACAAAGTGGAACAGATACACAATATACCAGCAAGACAGCAGTGCCACATTTTACAAAAAGATATGCAAAGCTG
Organism: Electrophorus electricus; assembly: GCF_041902795.1. NCBI lineage: Eukaryota > Metazoa > Chordata > Actinopteri > Gymnotiformes > Gymnotidae > Electrophorus > Electrophorus electricus. The sequence goes on from NC_137501.1 coordinate 4,965,923, forward strand.
TCGGCACAATATTTGGACATTTAAATTGCTTGAGAAAGAACAGAAGGAAAAATCTAATAAGATAATTGTACAAGGTCTAACATCCGATTTTTGCTTCTCAACAGTTTTACTTGGATAGGTTGATATTAGCAATTATTTACTGAATCTTTAACTCTGGTATATATTGGCATGTCATGTAGAGTGTGCGTGGAGTCTGATGATGTGTTCATTCACCATTATTTTAGGAGGGATGAAATCATCACCCTCGCACGCCAAACGCTCCAGTTCTTTCTGCTCCTCCCAGTCCACATCATCGTACTCTCCCTCATCTAGAGTACCCGAGGAAGCCTGCAGTTCCCCACCTGAGAGAGGGATGGAGAGAGAGAGAGAGAGAGAGACAGCCAGATAGAGAGAGAGAGAGAGAGAGAGAGAGACAGCCAGATAGAGAGAGAGAGAGAGAGAGAGAGAGAGACAGCCAGATAGAGAGAGAGAGAGAGAGAGAGAGAGAGTGAGAGATAAAGAGAGACAGCCAGATAGAGAGAGAGAGAGAGAGAGAGAGAGACAGCCAGATAGAGAGAGAGAGAGAGAGAGAGAGAGAGACAGCCAGATAGAGAGAGAGAGAGAGAGAGACAGCCAGATAGAGAGAGAGAGAGAGAGAGAGAGACAGCCAGATAGAGAGAGAGAGAGAGAGAGAGAGAGAGAGAGAGAGAGAGACAGCCAGATAGAGAGAGAGAGAGAGAGAGAGAGAGAGAGACAGCCAGATAGAGAGAGAGAGAGAGAGAGACAGCCAGATAGAGAGAGAGAGAGAGAGAGAGAGAGAGACAGCCAGATAGAGAGAGAGAGAGAGAGAGAGAGAGAGAGAGAGAGAGAGAGAGAGAGAGAGAGAGAGACAGCCAGATAGAGAGAGAGAGAGAGAGAGAGAGAGAGAGACAGCCAGATAGAGAGAGAGAGAGAGAGAGACAGCCAGATAGAGAGAGAGAGAGAGAGAGAGAGAGAGAGAGAGAGAGAGAGAGAGAAACCAGAAAGAGGCAAGAAAAGGAAAGAGGTGCACATGAAGAACTCTGGCCTGCTGGGTCCTGCGGTTTAAACAGAGAAGCTTTTAGAAACAGAGAAGCCGTCATGATGATAAGGGTAGTAAGCATAGCTAGTGCACACACAGACAGACACAGAGTATGCAGATGAACTGCATAAGCAGACACATGGAATTACACACACAAAGACAGAAGCAGTGAGCATTAACAGGAGGACGAGCTGTCACAGTGATACACATGCCAGTGGGACCACACAGAGCCCGTTCAGACCACACAGAGCCTGTCACCACTGCCTGTACATTTGTGTGTGTGCGTGTGTGTGTGTGTGTGTGTTTGTGTGTGTGTGTGTGAAAGAGAGACTGTATGAATGCTCCTGTATGTATGTGCTCCTGTGGATGTGTTTTTGTGTACATATATTTTTGTGTGTGTTGTGCATGTGTGTGCTCGTGCACGACTGTGTGCGTGTATTTGTTTGTGGATCAGTTTGAAGTGTGTGTGTGTGTGTGTGTGTGTGTGTACACATGCACACTCACTGTCTCTGGAGTCGTGAAGCGAGTCAGGCTTGATA